>NW_013955507.1:0-493 GCF_001266775.1 Austrofundulus limnaeus
GCCGTACCCCTAACCATGGCATAGGCCGTGTAGGCAAATATTAAGCGCTGTGCATCTAGGGGGTGCCATAAATGGGGGACAAAATACATTTTTGTAATTTTTATTAGAGTATAGCTGATTTTGTCTTAAGAATAATCACTGTTTACTCAAGTTTATGAAGATAATTTGTTCTATCGGTTTCTCAGCTGCTTTGTACTGAATTGAGGTATTTTATGGTGCAGAGGATGTTTTGTAAAAAAAATCACATGATGCAGTCAAGACTAAGTCATGCTGCTTTGTGTGTTAATAGAAAACAAGATATGAACAATAAAAGTTTTAGTTATGATCTCAGATAAAGTTCAGGCTAAAGTCTGGTTTTCAGTATTTTCTGATTTTATGTTTTGTTAATCCCAAAAATGTCATAAAATGCTTATTAAAAGCCTAAAAAATGAATAGTTCTGAGTTTACTTTTACAAAAATGTCCAGGGAAGTATACTCCTGGACCCATTAGAAC
>NW_013955507.1:1493-2776 GCF_001266775.1 Austrofundulus limnaeus
GACATAATCAGATTGTTGTTTATTAAAAAGTTTAATAAGTATACAATATATGAACAGAAAAAAACATAAGAATGTACAAAAAAGTCATAACAGAAAGAATAATTATGACAAATAGCAATACAATATGTAGAAAAATAACTTTGCATATACAGTACAGCAAAAAAACACCTCAAAGGAAACTGATTTGATTATACTTAAGACAGATAAAGCATGTAGAAACAAGCATTTATACATATGCATAGAACAATACAATCATTTTGGGGACACAATACACTAAAAACACTTAGGTTGCTATAAAACATTTCAGAGAAATGCAATATTGAAAAAAAAACTTTTAAAATGGAACAAAGTAAACTTTGAGAATAAAATGTAGTGAACAGAAAGTAACCACAGATAGATTCTGACCATAAAGGAGAAAAATACATTGTTGGTTAAATCAGAATTTGTAAAATAAAAAAGGTAAAATAGTAACAAGAAATTTAACAAAAGCTAAACATTAAAGCTGAAACTTTGATTCTTCTGCTGTTTAGCTGAAAATACAAAAAGAAAACATGGTCTCAAGATAATTTTGGTATTTAAATGAAAGGATTGAACAAAACNTGTCTGTTTTATTGTGTCCTGCAAACAAGAACACTCATCAATCCTACCATGCAGACGTGTTTATGTCAGAGGATACGATTAAACTCTGACACCAGCAGACCCAAAGCATACAACATAACCGTAAACCTTACTTGCAGTTTAATTTCGGTTAAAACCAAAGGAGAAGAACTCAGTCGGCCAACAAAGCAGCTGGTGTTTTGACCATATTAAAGTATTTTTATTGAAAAAAAGAAACTTAATGTTAACAGATGTTTCTTAAATTTAATCTTAATGTTTATTCAAACTGATAAAAAGTCACAGATGAATAAAAATAACTCATACTCACTTAGATGATCAGATCTCTGCGTTGCCTCTTTGGTAAAGAGTGAACTGAGACGTGGTTTCACTTCTTCATTTTGTGTCTGTAAGAGTCCAGCACAGTTTAGCATCTCCTGCAAGTCTTGGTGGTGACTCATAAATATGGTTATGTGGTGAACATACACGTATGTTTACATTTGTTTTCACACCAGAATGTAGGCTCTTGTTAACTCACCAAAAAGGAGACTGGTTTCCTGGGAGGAGGAACTTACTTTTGGAATGGAAAAAACCCATTGTTGTTGGGTTTTTTTTTTTTTCGTGTGGATGTTCCTCTTTAATAAAAAGAGAGTTAAATACTTTTTCATCTGCTTTTGGCTGACTTCTAC
>NW_013955507.1:4177-5007 GCF_001266775.1 Austrofundulus limnaeus
GTTTGCTTGTTATCCAACACCCACTGGATAAAACCTGCATTGGAGCATTCACAGGTGAACGGGTTGTTGCTCAGGTCCAGGTATGTCAGGGAGGGGAGAGAATTAAAGACGGTCTCATTAACCACATTGATCTCACTGTCAGTTATTTTTAGATATCGGAGAGCAGTGAGGTTGGTTTGTGCCAGAAAATCCAAAGACTTGAGCTTCGACTCAGAAAGATCCAGAGTTTGCAGGTTAGAGATCGGTAGAAAGAATTTAGAATCCATGTCAGATAAATCTGTTGTTAATAATGCCAAACTCTTGAGCTGGGGGCTTTTTGAAAACATGTCCACATCTGGAGGATTAATGTAGACATTTATAGCTCTGAAATTTTCCAAATGTCTCATAGCATCTAGAACACCAGTGGGTAAATAATAAGGATATCCATGGCTGCTGCAAGCCACTGTGAGATTTTTCAAGGATTTGAAAACAGGAAAGCCTTCATAGCTATCTAAATGATGAAATTTGGAAGTGTAACAATTGGTTAAATAGATCGAAAGATTCTTAAGTTGGTTTACTATGAATAAATTATTTACGTCATTTAGTAAAAATGAAGCAGTAAGAACTTCCAGGCTGTTTAGTCCATGAAATGTGTTTTGTTTGATGTTTTCAACAATATTTGAAGCCAAATTTAAAATTTTCAGGGACTTCAAACCTTGAAAATCCTTATTATCAAAATCTCTCATGGAGTTTTGGCTTATATCCAAGACCTCAAGGTTTGTCATTGTCATTTTGAAGGTGTCTTTAAATGTCAGCAGCATGTTGTTACTCAGATCTAAGACCCTTAGGT
Source organism: Austrofundulus limnaeus (assembly GCF_001266775.1). NCBI lineage: Eukaryota > Metazoa > Chordata > Actinopteri > Cyprinodontiformes > Rivulidae > Austrofundulus > Austrofundulus limnaeus. The sequence goes on from NW_013955507.1 coordinate 5,007, forward strand.
C
>NW_013955507.1:6582-7085 GCF_001266775.1 Austrofundulus limnaeus
TATTTTAATATTGAGACAAATTACAATCATCCTACTTAACAATACGTTAACATTTTAAGACCTCTGAAAGACTAATTTAAGACATTTTAAGGCTAATTAAAGCCTTATTTTTGGGTTGATAAATTCAGTGTTTTTAAGGGTCTGCAGAAACCCTATCTTTACCTTACAGTCACAATTAAGTGATATAATTTTCAGCAGTCTCATTGTAGCAACTGATAGCATAGTCATCAACCACTTCCTCAATTTATTGCTGGTACATGCCATCTTTTCAAGGTTCCTCTTGTTTCTCCTCCTCCACTCTGGTTTTTTTAATTAGTCATCCAACAGTTTATGTGCTTACTGCCCTCCACTCAACCCCCACAAAAAAGACCCAAAACTTGTTTGTCTGCTTTGAAGGATTTCTGGTACACTGTTAAAAGAAAATTGAAAAACTTCAGGTGTCAAAACATTACTGCAAATTCAATGCACTGCAAAAGGTTTTCCATCGTGCAATGTGTTTTTTT
>NW_013955507.1:8058-8917 GCF_001266775.1 Austrofundulus limnaeus
TAGATAACAGTCCTGTTTCAATCCACTCCTCTGATGTGTTTAGTAACCAGTAATTCAGTCTTAGATGACTCAGTGAGGCCAGACTCTGCAGGATTTTATGCATTCCTTCAAATGAATTCACACGCTCATTAAGAAACAGATGTGTTATGTTCTTCAGTAATGTTTTGTCAGGTATGTCCCATTTTAGAGTAGAGTAACTATCACAGACACTATATTCTACTGTCTTGAGGTGAGGGAAGATGGATGTCGAAATGCTAATGTGGTCTGGAACACACAGCTCTTTGAGATTTGACGAGAAATTTACCGGCAGGTCTTTGGTGTCAAAGGAAAGAATCAAAGTGCAACAAAGATTAAGACTTTGTATTTTTGGTAGCTGTAGGAGTACCTGCATGCCAGTGATTTGTTTGAATAAATTTGAAGCTAAATTTAGATCTTCTAAGCTGGTGAGGAACCGGAAAGTTGAAAAATGAATGAACTCAATTGGGTTTGCACTAAGGTCGAGCATGGTGAGGTTGGACAGGCCCTGAAACATGTGGCTGGTCAACTTGGGGAGTTTATTAAATTTCATGTCAAGTGTTTTCAACGAGTCCAAACTGATAAAAGCTTCATTGTCCACAAACTCGATTTTATTGTCGGATAGATTCAGATTTCTCAGCGTTGACATGCCACAAAAATCCTTCTTGTAAATTTTTTTAAGCAAATTGTTGTTAAGTTTTGTTGAAACAGCATCTTTGGGGAGGTCATCAGGGACGCTCACTAGGTTCCTGTTGGTGCAGTCCAAAGAAACATCAGCCGAGGGATTCTCCTGATAAATTATTGTACAGTTTTTCAGTAAATAAGCCAGTGAGAAGTTAATAAG
>NW_013955507.1:12639-14282 GCF_001266775.1 Austrofundulus limnaeus
ACTCATGATAACACCAGGTGTTGGCAGGTATGAGGTAAACTTCTGGTTTTCTGTTTCAAATGAATGTCAACTGTTTTAATTGGACAACAAGGTTTCTAAAGATACAATTTCATATCAAAGACAAAACTATTTAATCTGGAATGTGAATGTTTGTAAATTGGCAGTGAAGTTTAGAAAATTGCACAAGGGGGTGCCACCTGAAATTCTGCCTAGGGCACCAAATTGGCTAGAGTCGGCCCTGGTTGAAAGGAATTTGTAAACTTTGGGTCAACTGTTGATCAAAAGCAACAAATCTGGCACCAAAATGATGCAAAACCATCATAAAAGAAAACACATGAGCACCAAATACGAAATTGCAACCCAGATACAAACAAATCATAAAAACATTAAAAAATAAATATTTATTTAATAGTGCAATTTTTTAGAGTACTTTAAATGCTCCAGGTCAAACTGTATTTTCAGTAAATGTACGTTGCAGTTTTGGACACCAGAACATATTGGGTAAATAAAGAAGCCACAGGTTTTTCAACCCTCCTCTTTTTCAGCCCTCATGATGTCATTGCATTTGCTTGTTGTCCAGCAAAGTACTTTAAAATTGTACGATTTTGTGCTTTCCTGGTTTTTAAGTTTTGAAGGAAAAAAAACACAAAGATGCAAGACTGAAGTTAAGCTTTTATATCACAGTGTTTGTTCTAACTTCAAGTACATACATTTTTTAAAAGTTTGAAAAGAAAAACTAACCTGTACTTTTATGCTCTTCTGTCTTTTTATATTTGCTATTTGCATCACAGGACACTTTTTCAGTCTTGAATTTTTATATCGTGTCAGAGAAACACAAAAACATATTAAAATAAAAAAGCAAATTCTAAATGAGTTTGTGTTCTAGAGTTTCACAAAACAGCACAAAGAAACTATAAAACTATCACATAGTTTTTTATAGCTTGTCATTTTGTTGTAATTTAGTTTCTCTTTTTGGTTTCGGATGCTTTTGTCACTTTGGTCATTTCAAGTATTTTCAGCCTTTCACACATGCACTTCTTTCCTTCAGCAGAATTGAAGTGAGAAGTGCTGCAGTTATATTAAGAAGCGGGAGCACAGAGTAGGCTAACTGCAGCCTCTGCTCAGCAGCAGTTCAAAATAAATTTGGAGAGCAGTGTTCATAAAACCAAACTGCATTTTTCAAACAATTATTAAATGTAAATAGGTTTTGATTTAATAAAAACTGAAGGTTAAATCAGACACAAATGTTATCGATTGGAACATTACAATACATACATTACAAACAGCATTGCTTTTAAGGTAAGGGATCATGAAGGTGATTTATGATTAATAGCATCATTGTGACATTCTTAAAAGAATAGACCAATTCATCATTTGCTTCATATCCTTGATTTCCTTATGAAAAATTTTGAAAATTATTTTTCTGTATCTTTCTACATAATTAATGAGTCAGACTGAGCAATCCAGACTTCTTTTATTCATCTTTTAAGTTAATTTTATTTTATATTTTGAAGGAACAACATGTATTTCAGTCAGATGGTAAAATAAGAGAACTTTGAAAGTGTTCTGGTAAACATATGATGACTAAATTGGTGCTGTATACCAGTGGTATAGAGCACCAATACCACTGGTATTGGTGCTCT
>NW_013955507.1:15282-15953 GCF_001266775.1 Austrofundulus limnaeus
ATATTATTTAGGAGGGTGTGTGGATCTGGGACATTTGCTGCTCTTGTTACCACTGACTTGTTTACACCTCTTAGATCTTGTACAAGACGCCATGTTTTCTTATTGGCTTTGGGGACAGGAAAAATGGGGGTGTTGCAGGGGGAGGTGTTGCAAGGTACAATTATACCTGCTGCCAGTAAATCTTGAATTACTGATGAAACACCTTCTTCAGCTTCAGGTTTGAGGGGATACTGCCTTATATTAGGGCGATGGGGTCCCTTGGGGTCAATTTTCACAGGGGGAATGCTGGTCAACAGCCCTACATCAGATGGCCCAGTAGACCACAAAGTGTCTGGAAGGTCTTTCAGCAGGGCCTCATCAGTATCTGATAGTAGGGTCCCTGATTGTCATAAGGGATGTACCGAGGGTTGACCTGTAAATAAATAGGTCACTGGCACACGCCATAGCCCTACTCCTGGGCTGTACATCCAGCCGTCATTTCCTTGTTCCCAGTTTTCACACTCAGAGGCGATTTTCAACCTAGGACCTATGTCCTTCCACTCCCGAGCACTGGGTTTGCATAAGCTAATATGAGGCACTGAATTACTTCTCATCTGAAACATGTCCTGGCAGATTTGTGGCAAAACAACAGTTGCTGCCGAGAAGGACTGTCCATCAGTATACAGGAAATC
>NW_013955508.1:0-1350 GCF_001266775.1 Austrofundulus limnaeus
TGACCCTGAACCTACCCCCAGTAAATCCCTGACCCTAAACCTACCCCCCAGTAAATCCCTGACCCTGAACCTACCCCCCAGTAAATCCCTGACCCTGAACCTACCCCCAGTAAATCCCTGACCCTGAACCTACCCCCAGTAAATCCCTGACCCTAAACCTACCCCCCAGTAAATCCCTGACCCTGAACCTAACCCCAGTAAACACCTGACCCTGAACCTACCCCCAGTAAATCCCTGACCCTAAACCTACCCCCCAGTAAATCCCTGACCCTGAACCTACCCCCCAGTAAATCCCTGACCCTGAACCTAACCCCAGTAAATCCCTGACCCTGAACCTAACCCCAGTAAACACCTGACCCTGAACCTACCCCCAGTAAATCCCTGACCCTAAACCTACCCCCCAGTAAATCCCTGACCCTGAACCTAACCCCAGTAAATCCCTGACCCTGAACCTAACCCCAGTAAATCCCTGACCCTGAACCTAACCCCAGTAAATCCGACCCTAAACCTAACCCCAGTAAACACCTGACACTAAACCTACCCCCCAGTAAACACCTGACCCTAAACCTAACCCCAGTAAACACCTGACACTAAACCTACCCCCCAGTAAACACCTGACCCTGAACCTACCCCCCAGTAAACACCTGACCCTGAACCTACCCCCAGTAAACACCTGACCCTAAACCTACCCCCCAGTAAATCCCTGACCCTAAACCTACCCCCCAGTAAATCCCTGACCCTGAACCAACCCCAGTAAATCCCTGACCCTGAACCTAACCCCAGTAAATCCCTGACCCTGAACCTAACCCCAGTAAATCCGACCCTGAACCTGCCCCCCAGTAAACACCTGACACTAAACCTTCCCCCCAGTAAACACCTGACCCTAAACCTACCCCCAGTAAATCCCTGACCCTGAACCTAACCCCAGTAAATCCCTGACCCTGAACCTAACCCCAGTAAATCCGACCCTGAACCTGCCCCCCAGTAAACACCTGACACTAAACCTACCCCCCAGTAAACACCTGACACTAAACCTTCCCCCCAGTAAACACCTGACCCTAAACCTACCCCCAGTAAACACCTAACACTAAACCTACCCCACAGTAAATCCCTGACCCTGAACCTAACCCCAGTAAATCCGACCCTGAACCTGCCCCCCAGTAAACACCTGACACTAAACCTTCCCCCCAGTAAACACCTGACCCTAAACCTACCCCCAGTAAACACCTAACACTAAACCTACCCCACAGTAAATCCCTGACCCTGAACCTAACCCCTGTAAACACCTGACCCTGAACCTACCCCCCAGTAAACACCTGACACTAAACCTTCCCCCCAGTAAACACCTGA
>NW_013955508.1:3993-4340 GCF_001266775.1 Austrofundulus limnaeus
ATGTATGAGCTCACACACATACACACAGATAACACAAACGCACACATAGATATAAACACACACAGCGATGTACATGCAGATAAGACTACTTGCTTCTCCCAATAAAAAAGTTTTAAAAAGTTAAACCATCAACACACAGCATTAAGCCTGATACCCAGTCAGTTTCACTCTGATTCACATCTTCATCCATGTGACCAAAACATCTCCCTCTGAGACAAACTAACAAAGACCCCAATGACCCTCAGGAACCTAACAAAGACCCCAATGACCCTCAGGAGGCTAACAAAGACCCCAATGACCCTCAGGAGGCTAACAAAGACCCCAATGACCCTCAGGAGGCTAACAAA
>NW_013955508.1:5340-6108 GCF_001266775.1 Austrofundulus limnaeus
GTACTGATGACAGAGAATGTTCAGAGAGGAAGTGAGTCACTTCAGTGTAGTGCCACGGATCCCAACAAAGTGTTAAACAAGTCAGAAGGACAGAATGGTCCACAGTGTTGAAGGCTTCTGTAAGGCCCAGCAGAAGCAGAACAACAGGACCCGTTATCTATTTTTACCGAGGCGGTCTCTGTACTGTCTCTTGATCTGAAAGCTGACTGGAATTTTTTAAATGCCATTTGATTTTAAGAATGTTTGCAGTTGTATAAAACCTTTTTTTTTCTGAAATGTTGTAAAGAAAAGGTAAATGAGAATTGGGTCTAAAGTGAGATAAAACTGGAGCGTTTCAGAAGAGGCCTAACAACGGCCTGGTTCAAAGCACTCAGCTCAGGTAGAACTCATTTTGTGAAGTTTTACCATAAAAACAACTGAAGGGATGTGAAATAAACTGTTTCAGCACAGAAACGGGCAGCGCCCCTTTCCCGTCTTTTATGGTTGTTGTTTTGTCACATTACATCATCATGTTAAAGTCAAACCCCACACACCACAGCTGAGCGTCCTGTTTGGATCGACATACTGAGTCACAACACAACAACAACACCAACACAAACTGGAACTCACTCAGAGGAGAAAATATGTGCATGTGTAGAAACACACTGGAGTAAAACATGACAACAGGACACCAACAAATAAAAGCTGTGTCTGAGGAACACAACATTAATGAAGGTAACACACACACACACACACACACACACACACACACACACACACACACACACA
>NW_013955508.1:7108-7878 GCF_001266775.1 Austrofundulus limnaeus
CAGGTGTAGATGTAGATGCAGATGTAGGTGTAGATGCAGGTGTAGATGCAGGTGTAGATGTAGATGCAGGTGTAGATGTAGATGCAGGTGTAGATGCAGGTGTAGATGCAGGTGTAGATGTAGATGCAGGTGTAGATGTAGATGCAGGTGTAGATGCAGGTGTAGATGCAGGTGTAGATGTAGATGCAGGTGTAGATGCAGGTGCAGGTGTAGATGCAGGTGCAGGTGTAGATGTAGGTGCAGATGTAGATGTAGGTGTAGATGTAGGTGTAGATGCAGGTGTAGATACAGGTGTAGATGTAGATGCAGGTGTAGATGTAGGTGTAGATGTAGATGTAGGTGTAGATGCAGGTGTAGATATAGGTGTAGATATAGGTGTAGATGTAGGTGTAGATGTAGATGTAGGTGTAGGTGTAGATGCAGGTGTAGATGCAGGTGTAGATGTAGATGCAGGTGTAGATGTAGGTGTAGATGTAGATGCAGGTGTAGATGTAGGTGTAGATGCAGGTGTAGATGCAGGTGTAGGTGTAGATGCAGGTGTAGATGTAGGTGTAGATGTAGATGTAGGTGTAGATGTAGGTGTAGGTGTAGATGTAGATGCAGGTGTAGATGTAGATGTAGGTGTAGATGTAGGTGTAGGTGTAGATGTAGATGCAGATGTAGATGTAGATGTAGGTGTAGATGTAGGTGTAGGTGTAGATGTAGATGTAGATGTAGATGTAGATGTAGGTGTAGATGTAGGTGTAGATGCAGGTGTAGGTGTAGATGTA
>NW_013955508.1:8878-10420 GCF_001266775.1 Austrofundulus limnaeus
GTGTAGATGCAGGTGTAGATGCAGATGCAGGTGTATGTGTAGGTGTAGGTGCAGATGTAGATGCAGGTGTAGGTGTAGATGTAAGTGTAGGTGTAGATGCAGGTGTAGGTGCAGGTGTAGGTGTAGATGTAAGTGTAGGTGTAGATGCAGGTGTAGATGCAGGTGTAGGTGCAGGTGTAGATGTAAGTGTAGGTGTAGATGCAGGTGTAGGTGCAGGTGTAGATGCAGGTGTAGGTGTAGATGCAGGTGTAGGTGCAGGTGTAGATGTAAGTGTAGATGTAGATGCAGGTGTAGGTGTAGATGCAGGTGTAGATGTAGGTGTAGATGTAAGTGTAGGTGTAGATGCAGGTGTAGATGTACGTGTAGATGTAGGTGTAGATGCAGGTGTAGATGTAAGTGTAGGTGTAGATGTAAGTGTAGGTGTAGATGCAGGTGTAGATGCAGGTGTAGATGCAGGTGTAGGTGTAGATGCAGGTGTAGGTGTAGGTGTAGATGTAAGTGTAGGTGTAGATGTAAGTGTAGATGCAGGTGTAGATGTAGGTGTAGGTGTAGATGCAGGTGTAGATGTAGATGCAGGTGTAGATGTAGGTGTAGATGCAGGTGTAGGTGTAGATGTAAGTGTAGGTGTAGATGTACTGTGGGTGTAGATGTACGTGTAGATGTAGGTGTAGATGCAGGTGTAGGTGTAGATGTAGATGTAGGTGTAGATGCAGGTGTAGGTGTTGATGCAGGTGTAGGTGTAGATCTAGTTGTAGGTGTAGATCTAGTTGTAGGTGTAGATCTAGTTGTAGGTGTAGATCTAGGTGTAGATGTAGATGCAGGTGTAGGTGTAGATGCAGGTGTAGGTGTAGATGTAGGTGTAGATGTAGATGTAGGTGTAGATCTAGTTGTAGGTGTTGATGCAGGTGTAGGTGTTGATGCAGGTGTAGGTGTTGATGCAGGTGTAGGTGTTGATGCAGGTGTAGGTGTAGATGCAGGTGTAGATGCAGGTGTAGGTGTAGATGCAGGTGTAGATGCAGGTGTAGGTGTAGATGTAGGTGTAGATGTAGGTGTAGATGCAGGTGTAGATGTAGGTGTAGATGCAGGTGTAGATGCAGGTGCAGATGTAGGTGTAAGTGTAGGTGTAGATGCAGGTGTAGGTGTAGATGTAGGTGTAAGTGTAGATGTAGATGCAGGTGTAGGTGTAGGTGTAGGTGTAGATGCAGGTGTAGGTGTTGATGCAGGTGTTGATGCAGGTGTAGGTGTAGATCTAGTTGTAGGTGTAGATCTAGGTGTAGATCTAGGTGTAGGTGTAGGTGTTGATGCAGGTGTAGGTGTTGATGCAGTTGTAGGTGTTGATGCAGGTGTAGGTGTAGATCTAGGTGTAGGTGTAGATCTAGGTGTAGGTGTAGATCTAGGTGTAGGTGTAGATGTTGATGCAGGTGTAGGTGTTGATGCAGGTGTAGGTGTTGATGCAGGTGTAGGTGTTGATGCAGGTGTAGGTGTTGATGCAGGTGTAGGTGTTGATCTAGTTGTAGGTGTAGATGTAGATGTAGGTGTAGG
>NW_013955509.1:0-748 GCF_001266775.1 Austrofundulus limnaeus
GTTGTTTGTCTCTGTGTGTCCCTGTGATGGACAGGAGACGTGTCCGGGTTGGACCCGCCCCTGGACACCAGCTAGAAACCTTACACAGGATCTTCGTTGCAGATGTGACACGTGACGCTCGTATCTCTGAATCCGTTTCCTCCAGTTTATCATTTTATTTAATCAGATATTCACAGGAAGTGAAGCTGAACAAACTTCATAGATCAGCCAGAAAACGTCATCCGTTAAGCTCTTTGGTTAACCTTGTATCTCGTTCTCATGTGGCTCAGCAGAACCAACATGAATTTACTTATTTGATTTGAAATGAAAGAGATTTGCAACATAATTTTGTAAAGGTTTTAGATCAAAACGTGTCAGTTTGAAGAGGTTCTTGGTCTGTGACGTTTTGTTTTTTGTTTTTTAGATGATGAAGGGAGACAGGAAGTTGTATAGGAGGTTTTATTAAATGTTCTGCTTCAGTACATTACTTTACTTGTTTCTTTAAATGGATGTTAGTCAGAAGAACAGTTTTATAAAAGAGGACTTTTAAAGGAAAGTTTTGACCCAAACAGTTTTGCTGTCAACTCTGTTGGACCCCCTTCACAAAATCTAGACTGGTCCTGGATTTATTTGAACATTTGTGGTTCAAATCTGGACTTTGATGCAGCCCTTTGATCTGGATTTGTAGGGTCTATTAGTCTTTTTAAGGAATTTAATATTTCTGTCTCATTTTGGTTTTGTTATGACAATATTATAACAATATTCAGAC
>NW_013955509.1:1666-2128 GCF_001266775.1 Austrofundulus limnaeus
TTTCTGCACATTCACACCCATTTTATGATGAACAGACGTGTGAGCTCAGCCTGTTTGACGTGATTATGTTCCACCTCAGCACAACTGAACAGATCTGTGTGTTTCCTCTGCTTCGGCGTTTCCTCGTGCTTCAGAGGAAATCACGTTCTGAAAACTGAAAACACGAGACTCTGTGGAGAAAAGCTGCAGAAACATTTGTTTTTTTTTAAATATTTTGCATCACTTTGATAAAATGTTGTCAAGCATGAAATGATAGTTGTGTGGGTGGACTGTGGAGAGCTCTCATCTGCTAATTACAGCAACACTGGAACTTGTGGGTCTTAATGAGGACTTCAGGGAGGAAACTATACAGCAGTGTTTTGTTTGATGCTACAGTTTGTTAAATAATAGAAGATTAAATTATGTCGTTGTTTTTATACCATCTGATGTTCTTTTTTTTATTATTTTGGTTTTATTTCTAAA
>NW_013955509.1:3060-3875 GCF_001266775.1 Austrofundulus limnaeus
ATACACAGCTACAGACTTTATTGTTACTGAGGGACAAATTAGCCTATAACTGCAAATACAAATTTAAAAACATAGAATTTAGCACAAAAAGCGACTTTTTTTTCTTTTTTTGTATACTTGCCAGTAGTCCTGACTGAGTGTTATACGTATATGTTTAAAATTCTACCTATAAATAAAGATTTTTAACTTTTCTTTCCTTTCTTCCAGTAATGACAACATGTTTTGATTGTTGTTTATATTCAGGCCAACCAGGAGAAAAAGGTGAGAAAGGATCTCCAGGAGTTGGTATCCAAGGCCCCAGAGGACCCTCAGGACCTCCTGGTAAATGAATCCATAACAAATCTGCAAAAGTTCTTGATCTGAGCTTTTTTAATTTTTATTTTTTCTGAACTACGATGAAAAAGTTTGCTTATTATTGCCCACATATATATTTTTCAGGACCCCAGGGTCAGGGCAGCCCTGGCAGACAGGGTCCCTCAGGCCGACCTGGAAATCCTGGTGTTCCTGGTCGGCCTGGAGTTCCCGGACCGATTGGTCCTCCAGGCCCCCCAGGATACTGTGACCAGAACTCTTGTTTGGGCTACAATGTTGGAGGTATGTAAGGTCCAAATTGGAAGACTTAGTAAAATAAAGATTGAATCTTAACTTGAGAAAAAAAAGCAGAAATTTAACATTTATTATCAAAAATTTTCCGTTAACTGCAGATGTTTTGCTTTAATCTCATTAGGGCATTGAGATGTCCTAATAGAGTAAACTGTAAAACTGAGCATGACTGTCATTGGTGTGTTTGCCTTTTTATAATGAAGGTTGTGAAA
>NW_013955509.1:4875-5100 GCF_001266775.1 Austrofundulus limnaeus
TTTTAACATATTTGAACAAGTATAAAGTTCTGACTTTAAGGCAGCAGTTTAAACGATACAAAGTGGTTCGAATAGAAACCACAGACTATTTTCAGTGGTACAGTCTGAGCAGATTAGTTTTCTCGCTTCCTCTTTGAAAGCCACAGTGAAGACGGTTTTGTGTTTTTAGAAAGCTTTCAAAACTTTTTTTTTTTTTTTATTGAAGAGGAAGTGACTGTTTAGAGA
>NW_013955509.1:6100-7377 GCF_001266775.1 Austrofundulus limnaeus
ATTTATTTATTTATTTATTTATTTTTAGAAACTCAGTTAACCACAAGTAAACCTGCTTTCTGAGCCAGGTGCTTATATTCCTTACTTTTGTGATATTAAGCAGCTTGAATAAAGCAGTCCTGGTAACATGTTTAATAACTTGAGGGTTAAATGATGCACGCTGATCAAAAATAACACCAGCTTTTATTTATCTATTTTGTTTTTTTCAATAGAACTGGAGGCCAAATTAATGGCACTTAGAGGAAGTGAAAGTCTGCTGTATCTGGTCCGAAAATACATTAACGTCTGTCTTGTTTATTCACCAAAAGTGTTTTTTGTCTGTAAGATTCTCACTGGAAATGTTCTGTTCAACAAAGTGAAAAAAAAGGTGAGTGATCCAGTTTGTATGCAGGTTTTTACAGTCTGTTGCTGAAAAATGACATGTCATCTGGAAATGAAAGTAAGAAATAAAGTTGAGGAAATAAAAAGATCAGTAAAGATGAAGATTAAAGGTTCTTTTTGCTCTAAATACAGTTTCATGTAAAGATTCGTTTTAACATATTTGAACAAGTATAAAGTTCTGACTTTAAGGCCGCAGTTTAAACGATACAAAGTGGTTCGAATAGAAACCACAGACTATTTTCAGTGGTACAGTCTGAGCAGATTAGTTTTCTCTCTTCCTCTTTGAAAGCCACAGTGAAGACGGTTTTGTGTTTTTAGAAAGCTTTCAAAACTTTTTTTTTTTTATTGAAGAGGAAGTGACTGTTTAGAGAACACATCTGGTTCTTTATTTATTACATGGTGTTATTCAGATTAATCTTATCAATATAGATTCTTCANATGAAGTATGTTTTATCTGAGACAGTTTGAATGATAAATAATATCTAATACTTGCTAACTAAGAGTTAGACATTTGCACAAAGGCTGTCACTTTAAATGTAGTTGTTTTTACTCATAATTTAAAGCCAGTGGTGTGCACCAGTCCGCTAANTGTAATTTATTACGTGTTTTCTCATTGTAAAGCACTTGAACACAAACACACATATGGCTAAAAATGAAATAAATCAAAAAAATGTAGTAAATCACACACAAAACAAACACTCACACACAAAGATATGGCCTTGGCGGAGGTTTGCGCTCTCAGAGTGATTCTAATTTCTTATCTGATTTCTCTAAAATATGTCTTAAATTAAAGCTGAGGAAAAATGCTGATGTTGTGATCTGTAAAAACATGTATTCTAAAAGCAGTCTGGTAACTTTCATTATAGATTTTTGCTAGTGCTTTTACTGTACAAGCC
>NW_013955509.1:9859-10264 GCF_001266775.1 Austrofundulus limnaeus
GCGCTTTAGAAATTGCGGAGCTAATTTTTGGATTAGCGCTGCCCACCACTGCTTAAAGCTAATAGTTCTGAAGCTCCTCCTTACTCTGTAACCTCTGTAATCATGGTTTGGTCATTCTTGCTAATTCTTGTCTTATTTCTCTCACTGCTTCCTTCTTATCTCTCCTCATCTTCCGCTAACCCGATCAAAACCCAATAAACTCTCTTTCCTTGGTGACGGGACTGGTCGTCTTTGTTTGGGGGCTTCCGCTGACTATCTGCCTCGGTGCTGGTGGGCTCGGTCGGTTTGGCGGCGCAGAAGGTGAGGAAGACATTCACCTGGGCGCTATCTCCCCAGTCCAACTTCCACACAGTGGCTTCCAGAACTACGGCGAGGTCGAGGAGGACGACCCGTACCGCTACTACC
>NW_013955509.1:10838-11608 GCF_001266775.1 Austrofundulus limnaeus
TATTATTATTATTTTATTTAATTTTATTTTTATTTATTTATTACTCTATTTAAGACATTAACATATAACCTAAAGGTCAAAAACACAAGATCAGATGAATTATGAAACAAATCAGATATAAACAGACTGACCTGTTCCTCTTCAGTGTTTATAATCACCAGATCAGCTCCTTTATCCTGACAGTCTTCTCTGCTGTCAAACCAGGATTTTGTCTCAGTGGATCTGAAATAACAACTGCATCCAGATCTCTTCCATCCCACAGGACAGCACTTCCCTGAATATTAGACCAACATTTTAGGATCACATTTAATGCCCCCACCTCCCTTAAGATGATCGTTTAAACATCTTAACGTTTTTGGTTGTTTGTTTCTTGTCAGCTATGTAACAACAAAACTAAGAAATTTTCATTAAAAGTCTTTCAGCTGTTCCCTCTTCAAGTGTCTCCACAGAGAGTCTCCTCCTCTTGTTAACATCCTCCTCTCTCTCTCTCCTCTCTGAGAATTCTCTCCATCACTTCATCAGATCCTTCCAGAATTTCTGTTTCTCCTCTTCCTCACTTCCAACCTCAACATTCAGCATCAGACCTTCTGCTTTTAAACTCATCAAAGGACCAACGCTACAGAATCAGCTTAATTTATTTAGCAGAATCAGATCATCAAGCTGATTTTGCAAAAGTCATTTTATTGTGAATGTTCTGTTTTTTTTTCTCAACCCATCTAAAAATTAAACAAGCATATACGTATTTACATAAAGGCAGAGTTGAGTTTGTG
>NW_013955509.1:12608-13074 GCF_001266775.1 Austrofundulus limnaeus
CTGCAGGAGGGAAACAGTGTAACTCTGTCATGTTTGATAGGACCTAACAACACCTGATGCAAGACTGAGGCTGAAATTATGACTTTACTCAGAGATTATATCATCTTTTGACTGAAAGGACAATGAATTTACTTAAACACCAGATGTCTGTTTATTGAGAAAATGTAATTTGAGGGGATGTAACTCACAAATTACTCTAATTACCATAAAACCAGGAAATTTAAACAAAAGCAGGATGAAACTTTTTTTATGAAGTGGGTTTAAAAGTGTGTAGAGTTATTTTGCAGCTGTAATACAGAGATCAGTGGTTGAATTGTTTTAGAGGAAGTAGTTATCAGAAAAAAATAAGTCATTTTATTTTTAATGTGTATGGATGCAGACATCCTTACTTAAGCTACAAGTCTGTGGAGTCGAGAGAGAGAGAGAGAGAGAGAGAGAGAGAGAGAGAGAGAGAGAGAGAGAGAGA
>NW_013955509.1:14074-14323 GCF_001266775.1 Austrofundulus limnaeus
GTCATTCCATGCTTTCATCTACTTGTTTTCACAAACATGTTTCCTGGATGAATAACTTATAAACAAAACATTAGTAAAACAAACAAAAAAGCAGTTCTTTGCAAAGATCAATTCACACATTTCTCTTTTTTATTAATATTATTGTCTTAATGCACTTTAATACAGAGCAGCCTGGGTTTATGTTTGGAGGTTTTGTTGAGGTGGGTTTGCAGTATACTACCACTACTAGTAGTAGTAGTACTATTAGTT
>NW_013955510.1:0-795 GCF_001266775.1 Austrofundulus limnaeus
AATGGCTCTATCCAGAGGTACTGAACACATACTGTGTACTACAACTCGTACTGTGTACTGCAACGACATACTGTGTACTACAACTCGTACTGTGTACTATAATAATACCATGGTTGTATCCAGAGGTACTGAACACATACTTTGTACTACAACTGGTACTGTGTACTGCAACTAGTACTGTGTACTACAACTAGTACTGTGTACTACAACTAGTATTGTGCACTATAATAATACCATGGTTCTATCCAGAGGTACTGACCACACAGTGTACTACAACTAGTACTGTGTACCATAATAATACCATGGTTCTATCCAGAGGTACTGAACACATACTGTGTACTACAACTAGTACTGTGTACTATAATAATACTATGGCTCTATCCAGAGGTACTGAACACATACTGTGTACTACATCTAGTACTGTGTACAGTAATAATACAATGGTTCTATCCAGAGGTACTGAACACATACTGTGTACTACAACTCGTACTGTGTACTATAATAATACCACGGTTCTATCCAGAGGTACTGAACACAAACTGTGTACTACAACTAGTACTGTGTACTATAATAATACTATGGCTCTATCCAGAGGTACTGAACACATACTGTGTACTACATCTAGTACTGTGTACAGTAATAATACAATGGTTCTATCCAGAGGTACTGAACACATACTGTGTACTACAACTCGTACTGTGTACAGTAATAATACAATGGTTCTATCCAGAGGTACTGAACACATACTGTGTACTACAACTCGTACTGTGTACAGTAATAATACAATGGTTCTAT
>NW_013955510.1:1745-2451 GCF_001266775.1 Austrofundulus limnaeus
GTGTTGGTACAAACTGTTAATCAGTGTTGGTACAAACAGTTAATCAGTGTTGGTACAAACTGTTAATCAGTGTTGGTACAAACAGTGAAACATTGTCGGTACAAACTGTTAATCAGTGTTGGTACAAACTGTTAAACAGTGTCGGTACAAACTGTTAAGAATCAGTGTCGGTACAAACTGTTAAGAAACATTGTCGGTACAAACTGTTAATCAGTGTTGGTACAAACTGTTAAACAGTGTTGGTACAAACTGTTAAGAATCAGTGTTGGTACAAACTTAAGAATCAGTGTCGGTACAAACTGTTAAGAAACATTGTCGGTACAAACTGTTAACAATCAGTGTTGGTACAAACTGTTAATCAGTGTTGGTACAAACTGTTAACAATCAGTGTTGGTACAAACTGTTAACAATCAATGTTGGTACAAACTGTTAAACAGTGTTGGTACAAACTGTTAACAATCAGTGTTGGTACAAACTGTTAACAATCAGTGTTGGTACAAACTGTTAACAATCAGTGTTGGTGCAAACTGTTAAACAGTGTTGGTGCAAACTGTTAACAAACAGTGTTGGTACAAACTGTTAACAATGGTACAAACTGTTAAACAGTGTTTGTACAAACTGTTAAACAGTGTTGGTACAAACTGTTAAGAATCAGTGTTGGTAACACTGTTAAGAATCAGTGTTGGTACAAACTGTTAAGAATCAG
>NW_013955510.1:5501-6020 GCF_001266775.1 Austrofundulus limnaeus
GGAAGTGACGTAGTGTAACAGGAATTGACGTAGTGTAACAGGAATTGACGCAGTGTGATGCAGTGTAACAGGAAGTGACGTAGTGTAACAGGAAGTGACGTAGTGTAACAGGAATTGACGTAGTGTAACAGGAATTGACGCAGTGTGATGCAGTGTAACAGGAAGTGACGTAGTGTAACAGGAAGTGACGTAGTGTAACAGGAAGTGACACAGTGTGATGCAGTGTAACAGGAAGTCATGCAGTGTAACAGGAAGTCTTGCAGTGTAACAGGAAGTCATGTAGTGTAACAGGAAGTAACGCAGTGTAACAGGAAGTGACAGTGTAACAGGAAGTGACGCAGTGTGATGCAGTGCGATGCAGTGTAACAGGAAGTGACGCAGTGTAACAGGAAGTGACAGTGTTACAGGAAGTGACGCAGTGTGATGCAGTGTAACAGGAAGTGACACAGTGTGATGCTGTGTAACAGGAAGTGACACAGTGTAACAGGAAGTGACGCATTGTAACAGGAAGTGAAGCAT
>NW_013955510.1:7020-7511 GCF_001266775.1 Austrofundulus limnaeus
AGTCATAGTTGGTACAAACTGTTAAGAATCAGTGTTGGTACAAACTGTTAAGAATCAGTGTTGGTACAAACTGTTAAGAATCAGTGTTGGTACAAACTGTTAAGAATCAGTGTTGGTACAAAGTGTTAACAATCAGGGTTGGTACAAAGTGTTAACAATCAGTGTTGGTACAAAGTGTTAACAATCATTTTTGGTACAAACTGTTAAACAGTGTTGGTACAAATTGTTAACAGTCAGTGTTGGTACAAACTGTTAAGAATCAGTGTTGGTACAAACTGTTAATAATCAGTGTTGGTACAAAGTGTTAACAATCAGTGTTGGTACAAAGTGTTAACAATCAGTGTTGGTACAAAGTTTTAACAATCAGTGTTGGTAAAAACTGTTAACAGTCATAGTTGGTACAAACTGTTAAGAATCAGTGTTGGTACAAACTGTTAAGAATCAGTGTTGGTACAAACTGTTAAGAATCAGTGTTGGTACAAACTGTTAAG
>NW_013955510.1:9087-9680 GCF_001266775.1 Austrofundulus limnaeus
CGTTTTGGACACAGCTACAGTATGATGCAGTATAACAGGAAGTCATGCAGTGTAACAAGAAGTCATGCAGTGTAACAGGAAGTGACACAGTGTAACCGGAAGTGATGCAGTGTAACAGGAATTGACACAGTGTGATGCAGTGTAACAGGAAGTGATGCAGTGTAACAGGAAGTGACACAGTGTAACAGGAAGTGATGCAGTGTAACAGGAAGTGACGCAGTGTGATGCAGTGTAACAGGAAGTGATGCAGTGTGAAGCAGTGTAACAGGAAGTGACACAGTGTAACAGGAAGTGATGCAGTGTGATGCAGTGTAACAGGAAGTGACAGTGTGAAGCAGTGTAACAGGAAGTGACACAGTGTAACAGGAAGTGATGCAGTGTGATGCAGTGTAACAGGAAGTGACACAGTGTAACAGGAAGTGACAGTGCGATGCAGTGTAACAGGAATTGACACAGTGTAATAGGAAATGATGCAGTGTAACAGGAAGTGATACATTGTAACCATGTAATAATTATTAATCATGTGGATGTAATTATTAATCACGTGGATGTAGTAATTATTAATCACGTGGATGTAGTAATTGTTAATCACG
>NW_013955510.1:10680-11977 GCF_001266775.1 Austrofundulus limnaeus
ACAAACTGTTAAGAATCAGTGTTGGTACAAACTGTTAACAATCAGTGTTGGTACAAAGTGTTAACAATCAGTGTTGGTACAGTGTTAATCAGTGTTGGTACAGTGTTAATCAGTGTTGGGTACAAAGTGTTAACAATCAGTGTTGGTACAAATTGTTAACAATCAGTGTTGGTACAAACAATCAGTGTTGGGTACAAAGTGTTAACAATCAGTGTTGGTACAAAGTGTTAACAATCAGTGTTGGTACAAAGTGTTAACAATCAGTGTTGGTACAGTGTTAATCAGTGTTGGGTACAAAGTGTTAACAATCAGTGTTGGTACAAATTGTTAACAATCAGTGTTGGTACAAACAATCAGTGTTGGGTACAAAGTGTTAACAATCAGTGTTGGTACAAAGTGTTAACAATCAGTGTTGGTACAAAGTGTTAACAATCAGTGTTGGTACAGTGTTAATCAGTGTTGGTACAAAGAGTTAACAATCAGTGTTGGTACAAAGTATTAACAATCAGTGTTGGTACAGTGTTAATCAGTGTTGGGTACAAAGTGTTAACAATCAGTGTTGGNAACCTGGACTCACAGAACCTGGTCACACAGGAACCTGGACTCACAGGGTCTGTTGGTCATTCTTGTTGTAATATAAAGTAATAATTGATAAGGTAACCATGCTGTGGCTTCACCTGTTGCATCTTCCTTTAAAAAGGTAACTTGCAAAGCTGTCGCATCGATGCTACGTGGAAAACAAAAGCTTTAATTTTCACCGCACATCTGACACACACATGCATGTCTTTCTATCTATGTGAGGACCACACAGCGCTCAGCTTCTCTCTGCCACGTCTTTTTTTACCCGTTTGGTGAGAACTGGAGGTGGAGGGGCACAAAAGTAATGGCTCTGGACTTGATCTGCCCTCCCTTAAATAAAAGTGACTACATGCTGTGAAATTCTTGGAGGGGTGGGCCATCTCAATGGAGGGGGCCTGCCCCCCTTGAATAATGGTAGGGGAAATGCTGATTAAGTGTTGGCGGGGTGACATTGTTGACCTCGTCAGCTGTGATTTGTTCATATAATCAGTGTCGATACAAACTGTTAATCAGTGTCGGTACAAACTGTTAAGAATCAGTGTCGGTACAAACTGTTAAGAATCAGTGTCGGTACAAACTGTTAAGAAACATTGTCGGTACAAACTGTTAATCAGTGTTGGTACAAACTGTTAAACAGTGTTGGTACAAACTGTTAAGAATCAGTGTCGGTACAAACTGTTAATCAGTGTTGGTACAAACTGTTAAACAGTGTTGGTAC
>NW_013955510.1:12977-13574 GCF_001266775.1 Austrofundulus limnaeus
CTGTTAAGAATCAGTGTTGGTACAAACTGTTAAGAATCAGTGTTGGTACAAACTGTTAAGAATCAGTGTTGGTACAAACAATCAGTGTTGGTACAAACTGTTAAGAATCAGTGTTGGTACAAACTGTTAAGAATCAGTGTTGGTACAAACTGTTAATCAGTGTTGGTACAAACTGTTAATCAGTGTTGGTACAAACTGTTAACAATCACTGTTGGTACAAACTTTTAAGAATCAGTGTTGGTACAAACAATCAGTGTTGGTACAAAGTGTTAAGAATCAGTGTTGGTACAAACAATCAGTGTTGGNCTGTTAATCAGTGTTGGTACAAACTGTTAATCAGTGTTGGTACAAAGTGTTAACAATCAGTGTTGGTACAGTGTTAACAATCAGTGTTGGTACAAAGTGTTAACAATCAGTGTTGGTACAAAGTTTTAACAATCAGTGTTGGTACAAAGTTTTAACAATCAGTGTTGGTACAAAGTGTTAATCAGTGTTGGTACAAAGTGTTAACAATCAGTGTTGGTACAAAGTGTTAACAATCAGTGTTGGTACAAAGTGTTAACAATCAGTGTTGGTACAAAGTGTTAACAATCAGTG
>NW_013955510.1:14574-14990 GCF_001266775.1 Austrofundulus limnaeus
ACAATCAGTGTTGGTACAAACTGTTAAGAATCAGTGTTGGTACAAACTGTTAAGAATCAGTGTTGGTACAAACTGTTAACAATCAGTGTTGGTACAACCTGTTAATCAGTGTTGGTACAGTCTGTTAATCAGTGTTGGTACAAACTGTTAAGAATCAGTGTTGGTACAAAGTGTTAATCAGTGTTGGTACAAACTGTTAAGAATCAGTGTTGGTACAAACAATCAGTGTTGGTACAAACAATCAGTGTTGGTACAAACAATCAGTGTTGGTACAAACTGTTAAGAATCAGTGTTGGTACAAACTGTTAAGAATCAGTGTTGGTACAAACTGTTAAGAATCAGTGTTGGTACAAACTGTTAAGAATCAGTGTTGGTACAAAGTGTTAAGAATCAGTGTAGGTACAAACAATCAGTGT
>NW_013955511.1:0-835 GCF_001266775.1 Austrofundulus limnaeus
GTAAAGAAGACAAGGAACCATGTTCTTAGCCCTGTCAGTGTTAGCCCTGTCAGTGTTGGTCGTGCTCTTCCAGTATTATCTGCTGATTTGAATGTATCAGGTAAAGATCATAAGGTAAAAGTGTTTATTGACTCTGGGGCAGACACTGAATTTATTGATCACAAATATGCTCTTTCCTTGGGACTACAGATTCGTCATTCAGAAAGTAATCATACAATACTGGCCTTGGATGGACACAGTCTAAATCAGACCTGCTCGGAAACCATGCCCATAAAGATAACCATTGGAGGCAACCATAAGGAAGAAATCACCTTTTTGGTAATTACATCACCCAGCCTGCCCATCGTGCTTGGAGCTACTTGGCTAGCAAAACACAACCCACACACTGATTGGAAGAACAAAGAAATTCTGGGGTGGTCAGAACAATGTTCTTTTTCATGTTTGTATGAGGCCAATTTTGAGTCAAAAAAATGTTAAAGAAGTAAAGTATGTTCCTAGTCTCCAGAACGTCCCTACTTGTTACCATGATTTAAAAGAGGTCTTTAACAAGGACAAAGCTGCCTGCTTGCCACCACATAGACCTTATGATTGTGCTATTGATCTGTTGCCAGGTACCACACCTCCTAGAGGGAAACTATATTCATTATCCAAACCCGAGAATGAAGCTATGAAAACTTACATTTCAGAGTCCCTTAAGTCTGGGATTATTCGTCCTTCTTCCTCTCCAGCAGGGGCAGGATTTTTCTTTGTGGGGAAGAAGGATGGATCTCTTCGACCTTGTATAGATTATAGAGGTTTAAACAAATTAACCTCCATTAAGACCAAGTTCATTTGG
>NW_013955511.1:998-1484 GCF_001266775.1 Austrofundulus limnaeus
AAATGCAGCTAAATGTAGATTTTATTTGGCCAGCTGCCAACTACTTTAAACCCAGGAAGGACATCCCACCTAGTGATGGGATGTCATAATTTTGTGGGTAAAATAATCAACATGCATTATGGGAAATATACTGTAGATTACAGTCAATGCAGACTTTAAAGCATCATACGCTTATTTTAAAGACCTTAATACAACTCAGGGGCCACATCTGGCCCACGGGCCTTGTGTTTGACACATGTGCCATATACCATACAGTTTATGCACCCAGTACTTTGTCTGGGCTCATTCTGCTAGAATGACTGCAACATTCTTAGGTCTAAGGTCTCATCTCTAGCTTGACTTAAACCCCATAGATTTTCATTATCAATCATCAAAATTAACAAAAAATAAATTAAAAAATAAACCCTGAAATGTATCACACATAATAATGAATGTATATACAAGCTTAATGTTTTGAATTGATTTACTAAAATAAATGAACTTCAT
>NW_013955511.1:2451-4203 GCF_001266775.1 Austrofundulus limnaeus
CCCTTAAGTCTGGGATTATTCGTCCTTCTTCCTCTCCAGCAGGGGCAGGATTTTTCTTTGTGGGGAAGAAGGATGGATCTCTTCGACCTTGTATAGATTATAGAGGTTTAAACAATATAACCAACAAGAATCGTTACCCCTTACCTTTAATGAATGCTGCTTTCGATTTGATCCAAGAAGCTAAAGTTTTTTCTAAACTCGATCTTCGCAACGCATACCATCTGGTCAGGATAAGGGAAGGGGATGAATGGAAGACGGCGTTCAATACTCCTTCAGGTCACTTCGAGTACCTTGTCATGCCTTTTGGTCTAACCAATGCACCCGCAGTCTTTCAAAATCTAGTCAATGATGTATTAAGAGATTTTATCAACATCAATGTTTTCATTTATCTGGATGACATTTTGATTTTTTCCAAGGACCTTGAATCCCACCAAAAGACTGTCCGTGCTGTTCTTTTAAGACTTCTCCAAAATAAACTATATGTCAAAGCCGAGAAATGTGAGTTCCACACCAATAACACAACATTTCTAGGATTCAACATAGCACCAGGACAAATTTCCATGGATCCAACCAAGGTAACCGCAGTTAAAGATTGGAACACACCTCAAACAAGAAAACAACTTCAACGCTTCCTAGGGTTCGCTAACTTTTATAGAAGGTTTATTAAGATCTACAGTTCAGTGGCTGCTCTTCGGTGTCAAAGAGTGTGGAGAGCCGCCAAGAAGGAACTGGTGAAGTCCTCCATCGTGGCCACCAGAACTGCCAACAGGAGGAGGATTCCTGCTCCCCAGTATCAAGTTGGCGACCGGGTTTGGCTCTCCACAAAGGATTTACCACTGAGGGTAGACTGCCGCAAGCTGGCTCCTCGTTTCGTGGGTCCCTTTCCCATCTCCAAGGTGATCAACCTGGCGGCTGTCAGACTCAGACTCCCAGGCTCCATGCGGGTTCATCCCACGTTTCATGTGTCCCAGGTCAAACCAGTCCAGACGTCCAGATTTTTGCCCTCCTCCAGACCCCCTCCTCTCGCCCGACTCATCGATGGTGGACCGGCCTTCACCGTCCATCGTATCCTCAGGTCCCGTCGATGGGGTCGTGGTATCCAGTACCTCATCGATTGGGAGGGGTACGGTCCTGAGGAGAGATCNCAGTAAAGAAGACAAGGAACCATGTTCTTAGCCCTGTCAGTGTTGGTCGTGCTCTTCCAGTATTATCTGCTGATTTGAATGTATCAGGTAAAGATCATAAGTGTTTATTGACTCTGGGGCAGACACTGAATTTATTGATCACAAATATGCTCTTTCCTTGGGACTACAGATTCGTCATACAGAAAGTAATCATACAATACTGGCCTTGGATGGACACAGTCTAAATCAGACCTGCTCAGAAACCATGCCCATAAAGATGACCATTGGAGGCAACCATAAAGAAGAAATCACCTTTTTGGTAATTACATCACCCAGCCTGCCCATCGTGCTTGGAGCTACTTGGCTAGCAAAACACAACCCACACATTGATTGGAAGAACAAAGAAATTCTGGGGTGGTCAGAACAATGTTCTTTTTCATGTTTGTATGAGGCCAATTTTGAGTCAAAAAATATTAAAGAAATAAAGCATGTTCCTAGTCTCTAGAACGTCCTTACTTGTTACCATGATTTAAAAGAGGTCTTCAACAAGGACAAAGCTACCTGCTTGCCACCACATAGACCTTATGATTGTGCTATTGATCTGTTGCCAGGTACCACACCTCCTAGA
>NW_013955511.1:5203-5930 GCF_001266775.1 Austrofundulus limnaeus
TCCATCCATCCATCCATCCATCCATCCATCCATCCATCCATCCATCCATCCATCCATCCATCCATTTAGCATTAATTAAAAATTGATATAGTTCTTTTGAGAATTGGTACAGTATTAATAAGTGAAATATGGTGATATTTTCTTACAGCCCTACTGCTGAGGTTGAAAATTCAGAAGGCCAAGCTTCAGCATGTACTCCAAAGAACAGCATCTTAATTCAGGTCTGCTTTTTCCAACCGTTTGAAGCATTTTCATGGGGATTGTCAAGAGGTTTACCTTTTTTTTCTGATTAAAAACACAAGCTCAAAGTGAGACAGCAGAACCTGTGATGGAGGTGGATGTTAAAGGCTGACAGATATATGAGGTTTTCTATGTTGTTGGTAAACAAACTGCTGGAACTTTTCAAAGGTTACAGAGGCGTTATCAACTTTGCACTTAGACTGTGTTCAGTACATATACAGTACATACCTAACTGAAAAAGTTTTCATTCAAACCAACTTCAGAGGTGGTCTGGACCCCTTGTATCCATACGTGTGGCAGTCTGAACAACATCAGTCTGTCTCAGTTCTTGTAGGACCTCCCACTGAACTAAGGAGACCCCACAGTCTGCTCTGATAAACAGTGTGGTGGAAGTATTATATGTATTATATTATTATATTATAGAGTTCATGCCGGTGATTAATTGATTGAGTTCATGCCTTGTGGACTTTGTGGTTTTGACTAAGAT
>NW_013955511.1:6930-7726 GCF_001266775.1 Austrofundulus limnaeus
TGTGTGTGTGTGTGTGTGTGTGTGTGTGTAAGAGTGAGAAGTAACTCAGGGAAGTCCTAAAGCTCTTCCTTGATGAAAAGCAGACTTTTTTCTGAGTCATTTTATCCCAGTTTACTGAGTGGAAACCAGTGTTTGGAGTCACAACCTGTTTTTGTTGACTCAGAATTTGATTATATATCATAAATTCAGCTCAGCATTGTCATCTGGATTTGTCTGTTCTAGTTTTTGCTATTTAGTTTTTTTTTTTGTAACCTTTTTGGTACTGTAGGTAGTGCGTAGTTTGTACATAACCCATACATTTGTTTTTGTAGTTTTACATAAGATAATGTAAGTTACACTTAGAAACAGAAACATGCATGTATTTGTAAAACTCAGGGACTTAAATGAAATTAAACTATTTGTAAAGGACAGCAGCCATAATAAGTTCATTCTTTATTTTTTTAAAGTTAACCAGGAGACAGTAGAAAGCTGCTTATCCTGAGTTCTGATTGGACAAAGACCGGAGGCAGATAAGAGAGCTTTGTTTGAAGAGTAAACTGAATCTGAGGCTGGAGTTCCTCATAGGCACAGATGTGACGTCAGATTTGGAGCGAGACCTCGAGCCGTCAGTCTGTCAACAAGCTGGGCTTTAATATTCATGTGGAGCTCGCAGAATAAAGTCAAGTGATGAACACAGTTGTGTCAGTAAAATAAACTGAAAGTGAAATTAGATAAAAGCATGTTTACTGCAATGTTGTATAGAGAGCCATTTCATTCAAAATGGAATGTCTAAAAATACTGTAATTAAGAGTTATAA
>NW_013955511.1:8726-9534 GCF_001266775.1 Austrofundulus limnaeus
GTTAATGTTAATGTTAATGTTATTAAAAACTGTCAGAGAATCTTTAATTAGTTACCAAATGCAATTCACAAACATTTTAAAAAATGAGGTTAGTCAGCATCTTTCAACGTGTTTTTCCAAAGTATTCCAGATATGCATCTGATATACTTAGAAGATATTCAGGAGAAATGTTAGTTTAGTTTGAGTTAGCACCACTGTTGGACCCTGTAACCTCTGACCCTCTCTGCAGACAAACCGTCACGTCACCAAATAATGTCAAATAATGTCAAATAATGTCAGGTACTCAGAAAACCCACATCTGTCTGGGAATGAAAGGTTTGATGCACCATGAAGCAGAGATTAAGCATTAACTGTTTCTTCAACAAACTAACTGCAACAGTTACATCAGTTAGTTCCTAAATTAATTACAAATCATGTCATAGCAGGGGACATAAAAAAATCTGTTTTAACTTTTATTTTAAGTGAGTTGCTGGCACCATGTTTTAGATTTGTTTCATTCTTTGTAGTGTTTTAGTCAAGACCACCTAACCTGAGACCAGTCAAGACCAAGACCACAGTGTCTCCAGACCGAGACAAGACCAAGAACAGATAAAAAAAAAAAGTTTCCTAAAAGATGGAGTATTGTGTACACATGTACAGTGTGGGGAAAAGTATTTTGTCTCTCATAGTTAGGGGTCAAACTATGACAGGGGTCTGCAACCTTTACGATCAAAAGAACCATTTCTGCTACTCGACTATTACTAAAAAAATATGTCTGGAGCCGCAAAACAAGCTACAACTGTGGTTATCAACTGGTGGTCCGTGGGCC
>NW_013955512.1:0-439 GCF_001266775.1 Austrofundulus limnaeus
GGGGTGGAGTCAGACAGATTATTTACAGGGGGCGGAGTCAGACAGATTATTTACAGGGGGCGGAGTCAGACAGATTATTTACAGGGGCGGAGTCAGACAGATTATTTACAGGGGGCGGAGTCAGACAGATTATTTACAGGGGCGGAGTCAGACAGATTATTTACAGGGGGCGGAGTCAGTCAGATTATTTACAGGGGGCGGAGTCAGTCAGATTATTTACAGGGGTGGAGTCAGTCAGATTATTTACAGGGGTGGAGTCAGTCAGATTATTTACACAGGGGTGGAGTCAGACAGATTATTTACAGGGGTGGAGTCAGACAGATTATTTACAGGGGCGGAGTCAGTCAGATTATTTACAGGGGTGGAGTCAGACAGATTATTTACAGGGGTGGAGTCAGTCAGATTATTTACAGGGGTGGAGTCAGACAGATTATTTACA
>NW_013955512.1:1282-1705 GCF_001266775.1 Austrofundulus limnaeus
ACACACACACACACACACACACACACACACACACACACACACACACACACACACACACCTGCACACAAATCCCTACGAGTGGAGATGACATGGAGGGGGTGGAGGGATCGGGAACAAACATGCCCCCCAGGGTGACAGCTCCCCCACTGACCCTGGTAGACACCTCCAATCCCTGAGGAGCCCTAGATGGACTGAGCTCAGTGGGCCGCCAGGAACCAGGACCAACAACCCACCCACCCCAGAGCCTAACTGCAGACCAGCTGAAACATGGTCTCTAGCTTCATTTGGACTGTTTCTGATCCAAACAGAACTTTCTGCAGTGTGAGGAGAACAAACCGAGTCAGAACCCACAGGATGGTACTGAGAACCTGGACCCACACAGAGTGGACGTGTGTGTGTGTGTGTGTGTGTGTGTGTGTGTGT
>NW_013955512.1:2599-3003 GCF_001266775.1 Austrofundulus limnaeus
TGATACACACCTGACTTATACCTGATACACACCTGACTTATACCTGATACACACCTGACTTATACCTGATACACACCTGACTTATACCTGATACACACCTGACTTATACCTGACTTATACCTGAAACACACCTGACTAATACCTGACTTATACCTGATACACACCTGACTTGTACCTGATTTATACCTGATACACACCTGACTTATACCTGACTTATACCTGATACACACCTGACTTATACCTGAAACACACCTGACTTATACCTGAAACACACCTGACTTATACCTGACTTATACCTGATACACACCTGACTTATACCTGATACACACCTGACTTATACCTGATACACACCTGACTTATACCTGAAACACACCTGACTTATACCTGACTTATGCCTGATACAC
>NW_013955512.1:3719-4918 GCF_001266775.1 Austrofundulus limnaeus
GTGTGTGTGTGTGTGTGTGTGTGTGTGTGTGTGTGTGTGTGTATGTGTGCTGACAGCCTTAAACAACAGCAGGAAGATAAGTGAAGTTGGTGTGAAACATGATTAAAGCCAGATTTCCTCTGTTCTTTGATTTAAAGGAGCTGAAAACAACTCGTGTTCTTCCCTCTCTCTGACACACAGCAACACCTCCACAGCAGAACGCTGCAAAAACCAGGAAAAGGACAAAAACATGACAGAAAACAGCCTCTTCAGCAGTCTGAGAGCAGAGTTTATTTCTTTACCTGATCCTACCTGATCCTACCAGATCCTACCTGATCCTTACCTGATCCTACCTGATCCTACCTGATCCTACCTGATCCTACCTGATCCTTACCTGATCCTTATCTGATCCTACCTGATCCTACCTGATCCTACCTGATCCTACCTGATCCTACCTGATCCTTACCTGATCCTTATCTGATCCTACCTGATCTTTACCTGATCCTTATCTGATCCTAACTGATCCTTAAATGATCCTTACCTGATCCTTAAATGATCCTTATCTGATCCTTACCTGATCCTACCTGATCCTTACCTGATCCTTACCTGATCCTACCAGATCCTTACATGATCCTTACATGATCCTTAAATGATCCTACCTGATCCTTACCTGATCCTACCTGATCCTTACCTGATCCTACCAGATCCTTACATGATCCTTAAATGATCCTACCTGATCCTTACCTGATCCTACCTGATCCTTACCTGATCCTACCTGATCTTTACCTGATCTTTACCTGATCCTTACCTGATCCTACCTGATTCTTACCTGATCCTACCTGATCTTTACCTGATCCTTAAATGATCCTACCTGATCCTACCTGATCTTTACCTGATCCTTATCTGATCCTACCTGATCTTTACCTGATCCTTATCTGATCCTACCTGATCCTTACCTGATCCTTACATGATCCTTCCTGATCCTACCTGATCCTTACATGATCCTACTTGATCCTTACCTGATCCTTACCTGATCCTACTTGATCCTACCTGATCCTTACATGATCCTTACCTGATCCTACCTGATCCTTACTTGATCCTACCTGATCCTACTTGATCCTTACCTGATCCTACCTGATCTTTACCTGATCCTTACCTGATCCTTACTTGATCCTACCTGATCCTACTTGATCCTTACCTGATCCTACCTGATCCTTACC
>NW_013955512.1:5918-7261 GCF_001266775.1 Austrofundulus limnaeus
CCCCCACCCCCAGGGGATCCAGTTCAGGGACTCAGCAGTAAATAAAATATTGAGTTTGTAGTTTCTGATCTTTGCTTCAGGCTTTCAAACAAACAACTCTTTGTTGTTTCTTCATCTTCACTGTTTGGTTTTCATTTAGTTCTCTGGTTTTTATGGACCCCAGCCCCCCCGCCCTTCTCCCCCCAGACCTGAGTCACAGAAGCCCTGCAGGCCCCAGCAGCGTGCAGAATTAAAGATGCAACACTTTCTCAACCATGAAATTGTATCTGAGGGTGGAGAAGGTCGTGGACGGTGAGTTCTGCTGAACAAACAGTAATTAATAGTTTTCACTAATTAACTGGAAAACACTGAAGTTTGAATTAATGAGCCCAGAGTTGAAATCCTTTACAGGTAACAATAAATAAATGTAAACCTGCAGGGCATAAATCATGTTTTCATATAAGAAGAAGATTATTTATGTTTTGGTTCAGTCAGTGTTGTCCCAGTCAGGATGTGACTGAACTGGACTTTAAACAAACCTGATCGGCTGCAGAAGCTTCAGAGTCATGTTTGAGTTTCTCTGTAGACCTGACAGAGGTTATCAGACCTGCTCACCTGGACCTGCAGCTGACCTGCAGCTGACCTGCAGCTGACCTGCAGCTGACCTGCTCACCTGGACCTGCAGCTGACCTGCAGCGGACCTGCAGCTGACCTGCAGCTGACCTGCAGCTCCATGTCTTTTATTAAAACCTGTCTGATGTGTTTGTGTTTGCAGAGGTTTATAGTAAGATGATTTAAATACTGAAGACTTGTGACGACTCCAACAAACCTGCTGACAGTTGGTCTCCACTGAGTCGTGACGAGGACATCAGACAGTTCACACTGACTTCTGTCTTGTTTATTTATTGCTCCGTTTATATATTTCTGCTTTTATATTAATGAAGTCAGTTTCAGTCCTCCACAGCCTGCAGCAACATTTCTAATTTCCACTTTAATCTCAGCTGTTGTCTGAATGACTTCAGTCATATCTGCTGACAGAAGCTGTGGGTTCTGCTGGTCTTATTGCAGCTGCTGAATCTGAAGGAAATGAAAGATTCCAGGAGATACCAGCTGACCTCTGAATGTTTGACAGGAACAACGTCTGCACTGAAAACATTCTGCTCCAGCCTCTCAGCATCAAACATGCTAACCTTCACCTGAGTCCTTCTGCTTCACTCTTCAACCCTGCTGGAGAAGTCACTGACGCTCATCAGAACTTTGGCAGCAGCTTTTTGACACATTTACACCCAGATTATAAAGAATTACAGTAATCCAGTCTAGACCTGATAAATGCATGAATCAGTTTTTCTGCATCATTTTTGGAC
>NW_013955512.1:8261-9844 GCF_001266775.1 Austrofundulus limnaeus
TAACCCAGACCCTGACTAACCCAGACCCTGACTAACCCAGACCCTGACTAACCCAGACCCTGACTGGCCCAGACCCTGACTAACCCAGACCCTGACTAACACAGACCCTGACTAACCCAGACCCAGACTGGCCCAGACCCTGACTGACCCAGACCCTGACTGGCCCAGACCCTGACTAACCCAGACCCAGACTGGCCCAGACCCTGACTGACCCAGACCCTGACTGGCCCAGACCCTGACTAACCCAGACCCTGACTGACCCAGACCCTGACTGGCCCAGCCCCTGACTAACACAGACCCTGACTAACCCAGACCCTGACTAACCCAGACCCTGACTAACCCAGACCCTGACTAACCCAGACCCTGACTAACCCAGACCCTGACTGACCCAGACCCTGACTGGCCCAGACCCTGACTGGCCCAGCCCCTGCAGACAGTACACCTGAGGGACTCAGCAGCTGAAGAAGAATCTGATTCTGTTCAGGAAATAAAACTGAAGAAATGAATCCTGAAGGAACGTCTGAAAGAATAAAAACATTTATTTTGTTTCTATTGGTTCAGGATCAGTTCAGCTCCTTTAGTCCTTCAGTGAGTGGTCTGATCTGCTCCCTCTGCAGGGTTCTGTAGGGTTCTGTAGGGTTCTGTAGGGTTCTGTAGGGTTCTGTAGGGTTCTGTAGGGTTCTGTTGGATTCTGTAGGGTTCTGTAGGGTTCTGTTGGGTTCTGTAGGGTTCTGTAGGGTTCTGTAGGGTTCTGTAGAGTTCTGCAGGGTTCTGTAGGGTTCTGTAGGGTTCTGTAGGGTTCTGTTGGATTCTGTAGGGTTCTGTAGGGTTCTGTTGGGTTCTGTAGGGTTCTGCAGGGTTCTGTAGGGTTCTGTAGGGTTCTGCAGGGTTCTGCAGTGTTCTGTAGTGTTCTGCAGGGTTCTGTAGGGTTCTGCAGGGTTCTGCAGTGTTCTGCAGGGTTCTGTAGGGTTCTGCAGGGTTCTGCAGGGTTCTGTAGGGTTCTGTAGGGTTCTGCAGTGTTCTGTAGGGTTCTGTAGGGTTCTGCAGGGTTCTGCAGGGTTCTGTAGGGTTCTGTAGGGTTCTGCAGGGTTCTGCAGGGTTCTGCAGGGTTCTGTAGGGTTCTGCAGGGTTCTGCAGTGTTCTGTAGGGTTCTGTAGGGTTCTACAGGGTTCTGCAGGGTTCTGTAGGGTTCTGTAGGGTTCTGTAGGTTTCTGCAGGGTTCTACAGGGTTCTGTAGGGTTCTGTAGGGTTCTGCAGGGTTCTGCAGGGTTCTGTAGGGTTCTGTAGGGTTCTATAGGGTTCTGCAGGGTTCTGTAGGGTTCTGCAGTGTTCTGTAGGGTTCTACAGGGTTCTGTAGGGTTCTGTAGGGTTCTGCAGGGTTCTGCAGGGTTCTGCAGGGTTCTGCAGGGTTCTACAGGGTTATGTAGGGTTCTGCAGGGTTCTGTAGGGTTCTGCAGGGTTCTGCAGGGTTCTGTAGGGTTCTGTAGGGTTCTGCAGGGTTCTGCAGTGTTCTGTAGGGTTCTGCAGGGTTCTGTTGGTACTTACTGTTGGGCTCGACGTTCTCACACAGCTCGGTCTTGGCC
>NW_013955513.1:0-1696 GCF_001266775.1 Austrofundulus limnaeus
TAAGTATCAGGCTCCGAAGCCAGAGTAAGAGTTGTTCCAGTCACTGTACTGGCCTGCCCAGCCTGGTTCCCCACCAGATAGACCAGAGGCACGGTTGTAAGACCACCTGTGGTGCCACAGGCTGGGTCCCTGGAGATTTTAGAACCCCCTTTTGCCAGGTACTGGGGGCCGGTCCTTTGTCCGCTCATTATAAAATTCCGTCAACTTGCCATCCACCAGGGGTAGACGGCTAACGAGTGTTGACAATACCAGGGTTTTATATCAGTGTTTTCCTTCTCCTAGGTAGGTTGCCTGCCAAGGCTAACGAGCCCCACCTGCCCGGCTGCTTTTGGTTCACAGCACCCTATTCACCTTTCAGCTTATTCAGGCACACCCCTACACAGTAGGGATCCCTCCTATCCACCACCTGGGGGACGCGCCTCTACGCAGTGCAGCTTCAGCGCGAGGCTCTGCTGAAGTTTAAAATGATTGGATCAGTTGGCTGCGACGTATGTCGCTGACTGTGACCATAGCTGTGACAGAGGCTAAGCTAAGAAGTTAACTGGAAATTGCCTGTGCTGTAAACAACCCCACTGAGAGGAGAAATATACCGAGCCAAACRAGACGGCTGTAAATGAGAGCTGCTGATTTGTCAGACAAATTTAATTTAATTTGGAAGCCTTATCAACACAGACTGGCTTCATTCACTTCCTCCACTGCTGTATGCTAAACTAACTAGCAGACACTGCGCAGAATATCAACGTCATTCAAAACACTCCTTCTGTTTGCTGATTGGCCCAAGTAAAATAAACTATAAACAGACACTGCGCAGAAAATCGACGGTCTGTTCTCTGATTGGCCCAGCTAAAAATCTGTCAGTGAAATCCATCTCAATGGGAGAAGTCCCAGACAGAGCAGTGAAGGGAAACTAGAATTGAGCGGAGCTGCGTAGGAAGGCAAGGGCAGGGCTACCTTTGAACAGGATAACAGAAAATTCTGATTTTGAATTAGTTTATTATAGAATAAACACAAGTATTTAATTTATTCTATTGTAGTTTTTGTCTCTCTTTCTTTCYGTGATAGGGAGAGTGTGTAGCTTGCTGCTGATTGACAGAGACTGTGAAAAAAGGGGAGGGGCCACCCAGCAGGAGATTTTTGTCTCCCTTGATGGGCTGCACTTAATACTTTGGATTGTGTCTTGTCTGTGGTCTCCCTCTTGTGTCCTTCCTGCGTCATTGCTCATTTCTCCTCAGTCTGTTTCCTGCTGTTTACCTGTTCAATTATCTCTCACCTCTCAGTAGTTTCCAAAGTCTTCCTCAGCTGTTGTTAATTTTCTCTCTTCCTCTGTGTGTATAAATTTCTCTTCTCTTCTGTTCATTCTCCGCTGGATCATTATAAGGATTTACCCATCTGTCTTGTTGTCCTCCATGTTCCTCAGTGTTTTAGTTTTGTTTTAGCTGCCCTGTCAGCTCTTTTGTTATCTGGGTTCATTCTGCACCACTAAACATGACAAATACAGTGAGTCCAAGTCCCAAGTGTGATCCCAAGACATTCCTAGGCCAGCTGAGAAATATAGTCCCTCCAGCGTGTCCTGGGTCTTCCTCTGGGTCTCCTCCCAGTGGGATATGCCTGGAACAACTCACCAGGGAGGCATCCAGGAGGCTTCCTAACCAGATGCCCGAGCCACCTCAACTGGCTCTTCTCGACGTGGAGGAAC
>NW_013955513.1:2696-5080 GCF_001266775.1 Austrofundulus limnaeus
ATCCATCCATCCATCCATCCATCCATCCATCCATCCATCCATCCATCCATCCATCCATCCATCCAATCCATCCATGTATTATCTATACCAACTTGTGCAATATGAATGCTTTTTGGTTTTTGTTTTTTCTTTTTACATCTGAACTGAAACAATTGTATTGAACAAGATTAGAAGCAGAACTCCAGAGCAACATCCAGCCGGAAACGAGGCATTGCTTCTGGAGTAAGATGAAGACTGTCCCACTTACCTTTACAAAGACTTAGAAATATAAAAAACAAAGCATCACCAAGTGATTTAACAAAGTTGTGTCTGGTCCTCTGGACAGGTTCTTTTTTGTTGAAATGTTTTGATGAAGGACTCAGCTGATCCTCACACTCAGCTTGAACTGCTCCAGTGAGAGCTAATGCTGTTTCTGAAGCTGGACTGACATCAGTTCCGATTTGAAAGTGTTCCAATTTCAAATTTATCAGAACATCGGAAAAAGAGTTTCTATTTTAATTATTTATTTATTTATTTATTGGCTCTGCAACAATAACACAACAGTAGTGCTCAACGAGGCATTTTAGGTGCACCAACTTTTAAAGCATACCTTTTAATAATCGCTATAATGTACGACTGACTTAATGTAAACAACACAGAACTGCTAAAAAAACCTAAAAGTAATGAGTCGAGCTGCTCGGGTATGGTCATGTTGCACGACCTCTCAACTTGW
Source organism: Austrofundulus limnaeus (assembly GCF_001266775.1). Classification (NCBI taxonomy): domain Eukaryota; kingdom Metazoa; phylum Chordata; class Actinopteri; order Cyprinodontiformes; family Rivulidae; genus Austrofundulus; species Austrofundulus limnaeus. The sequence goes on from NW_013955513.1 coordinate 3,409, forward strand.
AATTATGACATCAGGGGGCGTTCCAGTTACAACTCGGAAGAGTGAAACTACGACTTYCGAGGGCAACTGAAAAGCAGCATAAAGATCACTGTACAACTTAAGGAAATTAACCAGTTATTGTATTTTATACTTCCTGATCATTTCAGCCTTTAAGGTTAAAGCAGACAAAGAGTTGGCGTGTGTCTTATCATGTGTTCTTTCTTTTAGCCTAAACAAAAATGAGTTACGTTCTACATATGACGTAAAAGGTAACACCTTCAGGGATGTAACCAGGAAGAGATATACAGTACATTATAAGGTCAATTCATTATTATAGTAGAAAGAAGTTRTCAGTGTGTTGCAGAGTCTCTGCTCAGAGCAGAGCTCATGTGTTTTGTTTTGGTTCAGTGGTCTTACACTGAGGCCTGTGTGCTGTGCTGTGAACCTGATTGGAGTCAGAAGATTAAAAATAATGTTTTAAAGAAGAAATCCAGCGGATACCATTTTGAGCAATGCATATTTTTCCTAAACARTGATGCTAACAGAAAAGCATCATGTTAAACTCTGTAAGCTTTTTTGCTCTGGGTTTCATTTTACCTCGTGTTAACTCTACAACAGAGTTAAAGAGTCTAATCAGAATGTCTTCTTAAACAGATTGATACAGACAGTTCTCTCTGCTGTGCCTTTTCTAAGCCCAAGTTTTTTTTTAACAAACAAAATAGTGTTATATGTTACAACTACAAAAAAACATAAAGGAAGCTGCAGTGATATTTAAAATGACAAATAAAAAAGCAAGAAACGAGTTTTGTTGTTAAAAGGTTTATCTAAAACTGTTATTTTCCTCACAATAACTCAATAAATCCTGGTTATAAATAACCCTGATGGTGCACCAGCGTTGTTTATTCAAACACAGGGACTGTAGTTAGTTAATTATTCATACCAAAGCATGCAGTTAAACCTGACATTCAGTTTTAGTGTCATGTTAAAACAGTACATCAATGACTGCTGAAAATGTTTTTTTCCTTTATGAGAATGAAATATTTTACCAATAACAATTAAAGKCTTAGCMATTTTTAAAGGAGAAAATTTTCTCGGCCATCCTCTTCATCATCTACAAAGCCCTCAATAYCCAACCTCTCTTACTTCATCGTCCTTCATCATTACCCACAATTCCAGGCTCTGGATGTTGTGGGTCTGTCTTGGATAACACGCCTTTRCAATCACATCATGTGGWCATCAGGGGCAGAGCCACTGGATTRGCAGACTGGGGTGTTGGTATGGGATTGTGGGATTGTGGGACCATTGTTACGGGCCATTCATTCCCTGTACAAGTGGTGAAAGAGTCTGGCTCACATTGCCAGCAATAAGTCGGACCCCTTCAGAGTGGCAGTTGGACTTCTCCAGGGCTGCCCATTGTCATGGATTTTGTTCATAACTTTTATAGACAGAATTTCTCAGTGCAGCCATGGGGTGGAGGGAGTTTGGTTCGGTGGCCTCAGAATTCCTTCTCTGCTATTTGCAGATGATGCGGTTCTGTTGGCATCATCGTGCCAAGATCTTCAGCTCTCGCTGGAGCGGTTCACAGCTGAGTGTGAAGTGGCTGAAATGAGCACCTCCAAATCCACTAATGTAATTTACACGAGGGTTAGGGGGGTTATAACCCCCCACCCCAATAATTTGATCCAGTCAATAT
>NW_013955513.1:6080-7347 GCF_001266775.1 Austrofundulus limnaeus
AATCAATTTACATCATTTACCTTTTTTAAAAATTAAATTACAACCATGGAGCTGTGAACACATACTGTTGAGTATAAATTTTAAGGTAATTATTTAGAAATGAGAACAGAATCTCATATTTTGGACACATCATGAGCATAGTTTGTTTGAGTTTAAGAAATTTTTTGTCAGATTTGGTGAGCTAAAATTCTGATTTTTTTTTTTCAATTGTAAGCTGTTATTCATTATCCTTCACTTAAACTACTATCCAAAAAATCGTTAAGTCACATATAATTATTGGAAAAAATTATTTGATTCACAGCAATTCAATCAAAACCCAGACAAGATAGAGAACATGTCTACTAGAGTACATGTCTAATATTAGTATGATTTCAAGTTACTTGTAAACTGGGGAGCTGTCTATGGAAAATTCAGCTATTCGGCTTGGACTAAACCCCTGAATGTTTCAAGACCCTAAAAACACTCCAAGTGGTGCCTCTACTTTATGATTTAATTTGTTTGGGGAGGGAACTCTTAGTTACAATTATTTATTATGTGAAATATTTTCCTCATTGAAAGGAACTGAACTACTCAGTCTCCCATTGCTGCTGTTCACACATTTGTGATGCTGAAAATGCAAATACTACTGTTGCTGCATTTTACGTGTCAGCTGTTTTATCCAAGTCATTTTTGGTAGTGATTACCATTAGTCAAACCATAATAATTTGAAACTGCCATAGTCTWGCAAGTGCTTTAACACAGCTGAAATGAACTGGTTAAATACACAGCTGTAACTCTCTTCTTGTTTTTAGGTACGGTAACTCTAATATGATTTCAGTTTACACAATGAACATTTAAGCATAATTGCTGAAGATGACATGTAGGGTTTTAGTCTGCTCTTGTCATATTATGGCTGTATTTGTTGAATCATGTGTTGTTATTTTTCCTAGTTAAACTGTAGTGAACCATGTAAATACACACTCTTTGAAATTTTTGAAATTAAGTTATGTTATATAGTAAATCTTAAAAATGTAAAATGTGTGTTACTGCTAGAAAAAATGCAGAAAAATAGTAAGTTTTTTTCTTACTTGTTGAACTGATGTGGAACAGTAAAGGAGCAGAATAAATACAGAGAAAACAGGAAAGTTAAGTAAATCACAGTAAAAGCATTAAAATATATTTTAACCCTAAAATACCCTGAATCATTTTACAAAAGTAATTTATTCAATAAATAAATGGGCAGAGAGCATAACCCCCCAATGTTAGACCTAAAGTTATGCCCTTGTGG
>NW_013955514.1:0-1637 GCF_001266775.1 Austrofundulus limnaeus
TAAATGATGTGCTAAAATATATAATCTTTTGGAACTAAGCTGGCAAAATAAATATGATGGTCAATTAAATTATAAAACAAACGTAAAGTTCTCCTTTTGCATTTCACGTGTATTTATTTATTGGTCCATTTATATAGGTCTTCCATATAAACAAATGTAATCTTTAAGACAATTTGACTTGCTGTAAAACAGCTAATATCCATTTATTTTCTCTGTATACTGTAGTCATCTTTGTTTAATCAACAATGATCTTAAAATCACATCCTAACACATTGCTTTATTAAATGAGTGTGACTGTAACCTAAATGGCTCATTCTAACCAGCTATAATTTCTCAAACAAAATAGGAAAAGAAATATTTGAGTTATAAAAGATTTTTGCAGTTTTAGATGTCTAAATATTGTGTATTCATGGTTTGCTAATGTGCTTCATCACTCCAGTCCAGCCTGTTGATCAAATGAACAAATGATTTTGTGAATCTGATGCATAATCTGCAGTGTTTATGGCATAATTTGACGGCAAAGGACTAGTTAAGTGACCCACTGCCAAAAAAAAATACAACGGCTCTTGTATTTTTTTTAATCTGCATTACCAGCGTCTTAGAAGTTTAATTTCTTAACTTTGAAGAACAAACAAGCCAAAGTGCACAACCCACTGTTCCGTGTCAGAATAAAGCTGAGAGTTTTAGAAAAGTGACAACTGACTGTACAGCATCTCTAATCTCCTGTCATAAGTTGTTGTAAGATTTTAAATAAATGCCTCATCTAGATCGACTTTAAACATATTAAATCCATATCAGTCTGTGTTTTAACTGTCTGTTGTTTTATGTTTGTAGCCTCTGCATGGTTATGTCTGTTTTAAAGCAACACCCATCATATTTGGAGATCTTTACGTTATTTATTTTCTTTATTTTTATGTTTTAATCTATTTTTACACCGAAGGAACTCATTTTATTTTGTAAGGATTCATTTAAAGCAGATAACATGCACAAGTGTTACTGTATAAAGTAATTTTCAGTTTTTAATCGTTTAAAAGTCCAACATAGGAAAAAAAATACATATTTAAATATCACTTTTTTAAATCTTTTGTTGTTGATGTTTTCTGATAAATGTTATTGTCTGAAAAGTGTCTGTTCAAAGAGTTATTTAGTATTAAGCGTATTAATTCTGGCTACTAAATGTGAAGTCAGAAGGGTTTATTTTGGGGGGCCTTTTTTCTTTGGAATAATCTATGTTTTTGTTTTTGTTTACCTGTGGGACACAGGTGTGTTTATGTTGGTACCTAACATGTTACAAACATGGTTGCTTTTTCTCTTCTGTGAAGCTGTTGTCTGTATAAAACTGTAAACTTTATCTCTTGTAAAGTGACGTTCTGTGATGTAATAACACTGTCAAGTGTTCTCTTTTACAGACTTTCTTTTGACAAACATTTTGCTTCCTTAATGACTGTACTGGACTCCTAAAATCTCCACCTTGGATGGACAAGTCTTCCCTTGTTCACATCTTTTGATTCATTTGTAAATACAACGTTTCTGTGCAGCTACATAGTCGTAAAGCCCTCTATCAAACTAAAATGGACCGGACTGGATGCTGGACGGGGGATGGGGTTTGAAGCGCCTCGTTTGGATTTAAAGAGAGA
>NW_013955514.1:2514-3320 GCF_001266775.1 Austrofundulus limnaeus
ATTATTATTATTATTATTATTCAAAGATTTTATTTGCAGGATGTTAAAGTGAACATCTATCATACAGAATGTTGAAAACTGTTGTGCTACATATGAAAATACGAGTCGCCTTAGCAAAAACAATAAATACATAACTTAATAAAATGAAAGGGCAGTAAAAAAAAAATAAAAATCAATCATCCTATGAAAAATAAAATTAAAAATACCTTTTCTCTTCCAGCATGAGTAATCTGCTCAAAGACTGCAGCTTACAAATAAACTAATAAGAGACTGTAAGGTCTGATGTGTAAATGTATGAGGAGCTACATGTCCAGTATTAAAAATTTAACTCTACATTTAATAAAATTCCACTTTGAGCATTTAATAAATGACTAAAAGTAATAAAAAGTACCTTGTTCTTGATATTTTACAAGTACAGCAGATCCATCCTGATTCAGTTGAACTTCAGGCTCATCCATCAGCAGATGTCGGAGATTTCCCAGACTTCCGCTCAGCTCGCCGACTTTGGGACAGCAGGACCACAGCGCAGCCAGGGGCACAGAGACGACACTAAAACCAGGGAAATGATCAGTTAAAAGTCATTGGTAAAAGTTGGCCTCCGATGGATTGTTTCCAAATGAGACCCACTTGTTTAATGTGCCGAACTCTGGTTGTTTTGGATCACTGGTCCAGAGCAGCTCCTTGTCGTCTCTTCTTCCACTATAGTCCATGAGAGCCTCCACCTCCTCTTCACACGCTGACAGCAAAAATAGTTCCCAACCATTAAACCAAATGTTTCCCCGATTTGAATCAGATCCGTTTAAGAG
>NW_013955514.1:4292-5535 GCF_001266775.1 Austrofundulus limnaeus
AAAAATAAATAAATAAAATAAAAAAACAGAATGTGGATCCTTGCGTGAAATTTAATGCAACGAGCATGAACATTAAGGAAGTTATGAGCAAAAACAGATAACAACAAGCTAAATGCTACACCTAAACACCCATAACTTCCTTACTGCTTGAGATATTCACGTGATTCTGGTTTTATTTTAAAGGATTTTTAATGTTATTTTGTAATCCACTGTCAGATTTGATATTGGTGTGAGATAAAAGTTTTAACCACATCCATACATTTAAACCAATTGCTCAAATCCAATTTAAAATATCGTCTCTTATTAAGCAAAATGTAAACAAGTTGGACTTTTCCCACAATATTTCAGGTTTAAATGCGTGAAATTAAAAAGCTTAACTCGTGATATTCATTATCATAAAATATATATTGTGCCAAATATTACTGAGCAGCATTTTTTTCACTTTACATACATCTTTTTCTTAATTTTGCCACCGTTGACGTCCACTCCAACCAGCTGTTCAATCTCCCGGTGAAACTTCAGCTGTTTCAGGAGCCTGCACTCGCTGCAGCCCAAGTCAGCCACCTGGAACAAAAACAAGCTAAACTGCATTATAAGTTAAATACCAGACAAATAACACACTAATGAAATAATTAGAATCGCCCTCGGTAACAAAAGCAACCGATTCAGAAAACAGTTAAGGTCACAGTTAGCTTCACGCGATAATTAGCTGTTAGCAAACATTCGCTCTTACGATGACTTCATCTGCGAAGTGTTCAAAATAGATTTATTTCAGAACTGTTAAGACAAAACTACCCTTCTGGGTTTGTTCTTCATGACAAAATCGATGACAAACTGGTGTCTTTGCCTGTGCAGCGGCGGGTTGAAGATGGAGCTCATCTTCGGTCTAATGCACCGTCAGAGTTGATTCCACCGGCCGCTAGATGGCGCTGTTTTTCTTTGGAGGTGTATAAAACAACTGGAGTGCTCAGACAGAAACCACGTGACCGTGTGGCCGGCTGGTGAAGCTAAGGGCTAACGCAAAACCAAACATTATTAATTAAAATGTATATACATTTAAGAATAAACATTTTTTTTCTAACAAATGTCTTTATTTATTAACTCTTAATCCATTAGTAGTTTTATACTTTGTATTGGCTAATGTTACTGTATTTTAAATAACATTGTCTTTATTCATTCAAAACAAAAAAGAAAATCTATTTTAAAAAAAAAAGTCATAAATGACATGAAATATTATTATAAG
>NW_013955514.1:6535-6938 GCF_001266775.1 Austrofundulus limnaeus
CGCCCGCCCCGGTGCGTGCGTGCTTGCCTCCCTGCCCATGTAATTCAGTGGGGATTTTGAGATTAGTTTTTTTGCAAATTACTTTGCCATGGTAACAGCAAATGTAAAGATAAATAACTTCTCACAAATAATAATAATAAGCACACTTCTCGAGATCGACGCCGACGTAATGATGTATTTTATTGGGACCCGAACCTAAGGTTCGGGCCACATTAACGGAGACGGGAAAAAAATCAATTAAGAATCCAGTTTAGGAGTGGATAGTAAGTAGGTTTGCTATGGCATGGCAATCCTAAATCACCAAACCTGTCGGGCGTCGGGCGGCTGTCCACCCGCCCGACGCATTGCTGCCTGCCCGTCCCCCCGAACACTGTCGGCCTGCCCGCCCCGGTGCACGCGTGCC
>NW_013955514.1:7938-9133 GCF_001266775.1 Austrofundulus limnaeus
GTCCCAGGTTATCATCAGCCAATGCATTTGTTTTATTCTCTGTATGCGGACGTTCCGTAACACCGGAGGGCATGGAGCTGAAAAGAAAGAATATTTGACCAGTTATTTTGGAGGTTCACATAACATTCGAATACTTTATTTTCTTCGAACCAACCTGCTCCCGCCTGAAGAGGTGAACTGAAAGAGCTGTTGCAGATGCCGTCGCATGCTTTGACGGTGAAGTTGTAAACGTTACCGCACTGCATGGGTTTGAGCGTGCACGAACTGTTAGTGGTGTCGCAATTGAAAGTGTCTCCGTTTGCAGATTGTGCAAGAGCCAAATACTTCACAGCTCCCTTAGTGTTGTTCCAAGACAAGACGGCAACGTTGGTCTGACAGTTAATATCCACATTGAGATTGGAGGGCGTACAGGGCACTGAGAAGAAAGAAAGATGAGCACTTATTTCAGCTACTAACATTTTCCTTCATTTGTATTAAGTATAGTTTTTTTGACGTTAAGGTAAAAAGACACTCAGTTGCATCTGGGTGGTATCATCGCTAAAGTCCATGTTTGACTTTTGTCTATATGAACATAATCCTTTTTTTCTGCTTTTTTTAAAATGAAAAGACTACTGTAAATCAAGTAATTTTAATCAGTGACATTATATATAGTAGTTCTCTAACAATGGACAGTCAGTTTACAGATAAGTGTTGTGCAGTTCAAACATACAGGACGACGGTTGGACAAAATCGTTACGTTTGTAGTTGTCAAGAAAAAATCAATATTTGCAACTTTTAGTTGCTGAAATTGATGCCACGTGTTAATGACATATTTTTGTGTGGGAGGTACTTTTACTATCAAATGCACNTAAGGAAAAACTGTCTCTCCGCCATCGCCAGGTAACGCACCGCAGTGATCTCTGCCCCTGCGGCGGTGAAACACGCCGATCTGGGTGCAGAAACCGACACAGTCCTGCTGGCCTGGTGGCGCCTCGCCGACGCCGGTGAACTCCACGTCGTAGCCGTATTCAAAGCACACCTTTAGAGCCCTGAGAAAAAGCAATACTTAATACTGTTTTTAGAGCCTACCTTAGCAATGGTTGCTCCATTTGTGACAATCTTTTTTTGTTTTTGTAAAACAGTCAAACTTTGTGCCGTACCAGGATTTGAACTCCGCTCTGTTCCACTCAAACTTGTGATCCCTGTCCCTGAAACC
>NW_013955514.1:9802-10349 GCF_001266775.1 Austrofundulus limnaeus
CTCCAGATCAGTGTCAACATCTTGATCTGAAAATACAAAAAGAACACGAGCCACAAAACCACCGTTTGTGTTGGGACTGGAAAGAATAAGGCAAGTTAAATGATCTGATGTGTTCTTTTGAGGGAACTGATAAAACGCTATTAAAGTATGGTAAGAGCCACTTCCATTAATGTTCCTAAATAATGAAAAATAAGTGCTAGTAATTTAAAAAAATCTTTATGAAAACAGTTTGGGATGAACGCAAGATTGTAGAATATTTTAAGTGGTAAAAGAACATTTATAATTTGGACTATCAAGTTCACCTAAACCAGTGAAATGAATATTACAACTAATTTAGTCATAATACTGACATCTACTGGACAAGCTTTGGTACTGCACATGAATTTCATTTGCTACGCTAAAAATGATTCTATTTGTAGGTTTGATGCCATTGCTTTTAAAGATATTATTATTATTATTATTATTATTATTATTATTATTATTATTATTCAAAGATTTTATTTGCAGGATGTTAAAGTGAACATCTATCATACAGAATGTTGAAAAC
>NW_013955514.1:11349-12180 GCF_001266775.1 Austrofundulus limnaeus
AAAATATATATAATTATATTTTTTTTCTTAAATATAATTTCATTGTGCTCCGTACAATAACAATAAAGGCATCAATTAATCAATAACAAGCTGACATACAATGATAAAGCAAAGATTCATGATACATAACCTGGAAGAACAGCTACTCACAGCTCTATGCAGGTCACCAGATCAAAGCCTCTCAGGCGAGCGTCTCTTTGAGTGACTGAGCCTTGGTACAGCTCTATTTGCAGCTGATCATAAGTCGGTTGCAGATAATCAGCTGATAAAGGACCTAATCCGTGCCTGAAGGAATGCATGAGCACAGGGGAAAGATTCCTGTTGAAAGCTCAATAGAGGTTTTTCACAACAATTATTAACGGGACGACTGAGGAGTCAGGTAAGTGAGGAAACACTAAGTCTGGGGAGGCTGACCTGTCTTTCTAAACCTAAACTTCCTAAACCGCTGTGAGCGGATTGTGCAACGCTGCACTGAGCTTTCGCTTGTTATTTGCTTCATTATTTCCACGAATTTCAGCAAACCGTGCTAATGTCAGGTGGTTAGCTGCACTCATTTGTGAGTGTTTTTTATTTCTGTCAATGTGTTTCGAAGAGCCACTAAACTGAAAATAGAGTGAAATTCAATCATTAGTTTTTGTAGTGACCCCTTAAATAAGTTGGCTTACGTGAAGAACATTTATCTGCCTTTGTCAGTGTTGTATAAAGTACCACAAACTGATACTTGAGTAAAAGTATAAGTATCTTACCAAAAAATTACTTTGGTAAAAGTTAAAGTGTCCTTTAGGAAAACTACTTGAAAAAAGTCTTAAAGTATGTTATATTTTTTTGTAC
>NW_013955514.1:13180-13487 GCF_001266775.1 Austrofundulus limnaeus
CCCCCCCGTCTGCCCGTCGGCCCGCCACCCCGTCTGCCCGTCTGCCTGTCCACCCGCCCGACGCATTGCTGCCTGCCCTTCCACCCGCCACCCCGTCAGCCTGCCTGCCCCGGTGCACGCGTGCCTGCCTGCCAGCACGACCACCTGCCCCGGTGCGTACATGACTGCCTGCCCGTCCGCCCGCCCGACGCATTGCTGCCTGCCTGTCCGCCCGCCACCCCGTCTGCCTGTCCGCCCACCCGACGCCTTGCTGCCTGCCCTAACACCCGCCCCCCCCGTCTGCCCGCCCGCGCCGGTGCACGCGGGC
>NW_013955515.1:0-1016 GCF_001266775.1 Austrofundulus limnaeus
GTTTACAACTGATAACCTCTTGACGTTAACTCAAGATGGCCACAACAGTCAACTGACCTCAGGCAACACAAAAACTGCTAGAACTCTAAATCATTGAGAAGAAAAATATTTTGAGTCCATTAATTTCTAAATGCAATGAAATGCTTAAGTGTTTTTCAATACATTATACATTTTTAATGGAGGACCCAAACTTACATAATTAAAATTAAAAACAGAAATATATAAATGATCGGTCAATTGAATTATAAAACAAGAGGTAAAGTTCTCCTTTTGTAAATTAAATAGTGCATTTTAGGTGTATATTTATTTACTGGGGCATAAATTAGGTTTTTAATTTTAATTTTCTGTCCTCCATACATTTTAGCTTTTTTTAAACAAATAACACATTGTAATATTTCATTTGGCATTGCTCATCTGAGGCTGAATGATTAATTTACACTATCATTTTTATGGCCTCATAAAACCTTAGAACTGACGTTTTAGATGTATTCACTTTTTCACAGTAACTGTATGTTTACCAGCTCATATTTGTTAATATTGGAAAAAAATCTAAACAAAATCAACTAATTTTCATGAGGTGTATATGACACATTAATATACTAGATTAATCAACTTTTACGTGTCTACAAACCTTTTTGTGTGAATGCTGAGTTAACATAAACAGTATGACACATAGCAGGTTATTACCAGCAATATTTGATGCATCAAATCTACAAATCATAATTTAAAAAAATCCTACAAATTTTTGGTCTCTTTGGAATTCCAGTACAAACTAACAACAACGTTTTAGTAAGCTAAAGACGTGTTTAGAAGTTAATCCCAATCATATTCATTGGATCAGCTGTAAATGAGTTCTCTCTCCCCAAACAGACACAACTGTTTGAAGCTGCCTTTGTTCCTTCTCTAAATTTCAGATCAACAAAAGCCTCCTGACAATAACCCAGGCGTAAAATGAAAGAAACAAGATTAAAGCTGCATGTCATGAATATGTATAAAGAATTAATCATGTATAATGT
>NW_013955515.1:4005-6048 GCF_001266775.1 Austrofundulus limnaeus
GTTGAACAGAATGCTGAATAAAATTATGTATATTGTTGACATAATTTTTCTGTTAGATAAAATGACAAATTAAATGACTGTGGTCCAAATATAGCCATGTATTTAATAACAGTGATAAATAAACTTAACATAACAGCTCCATGATAGTTTGTGTATTTTGTTGCCTGCAGGATATTTTGACTTCAGATTACTGAAAGACTAATGTTGCATAAAATGACAGAGAAATCCTTATTAAGTGTACTTTACACAAATAACACAGAACATTAAAATATCAAAATACAAGGAGAGTTTAAAGGCTTCCTCTTGAAGAACCACATGTTGGTAATTACCTTAACACCCTGGAGAAAACACTGACCCTACTGCCCACTTCATTTATTAACACTGTGTAATTTACACCCTAAATAAATCTAAGCCCTTTAATTCACAACACAATACTTCTGTGTACAGTGTTAAAGCTCAGCTCTTCTTATCTAAAGCTAAACAAGTCATGGCTCTGGTGTTTTGTCTGTTACCTTATCAATGTGGGGGTGCCAGTACTCATCATGCTGGGTCTTGGCTTCAGTACTGTTGATTCTGGAGAAGAAGGTAGGCTTAGTGAGGTACATCAGAGAGGGGTCCAAACCAAACGTCTCGGCAATGATGGTCTGGATTCTACCACGAACGTCTCTAAACATGAGAAATGGAAACAAGATTCAAGTTGAAACAGACGTTTTTCTTTCATTAAGACTCTGATGTTTGATGGTCATTTCATCCCTTCATCAGATCTTACTCCCACTCTCAAAATCCATACCCAACAGCTGTGGTTCCATAAAGGTAGGGTACAAACTGCTTACTGTGTAAACACTTACCATGTACATGTTTAACCTCATGCATGTGACCTTGCAAACACATTATTTTAGGCACCAGCTCCTTGCCACCACGCACAGCATTAGTTTGTGCTTTAATGCAGTCAACACATTTAGACATACAGTAAAAAAAATAAGAAAAACAAGTGCAATCCTCGTGATGCAATGAGCCAGACATATTCAAAAGGTTATTCTAGTACAATAAATCATCCACACTGCGACATGCATAATGGTTCAGTCACAGGGTTTGTACTTTTAGGCAACATTCTGAAGTGTTATGTTATTTTAGGAGCCTAATCCCTGATTTGAAAAGTGCATTTATAGATTATTTTTCTGTTTCAGGGTCTGAGGTGTCATAAAACAGTCTGGACTGCAGCTCTGAAAGTCCAGGTTCAGCCACACCAGTGATGATAAAAATAAGAATAGGCAGTAGAAAAATTGGCCCAAATCTGCTTATCTTCAGATCAAGTGCAGTCCAGTAGATGAAATTATCAAGTGGTAAAAAAAATGAGCAAAAAAAGACCTTTTAATGCCAAGAAGATAAAGTTCCAATCTGACAGAAGGACAAACTGACCTGGAGCTGACTTTAATTAATAAGGAGTATGGTCAAAGTAAGTATTTTACACCACTTGGAGCAGATGGACTTTTATGAGGTTTTAAAAATATCAAATAATTAAAACTGAAATTACTAAATATTTCACTGCAAAACTGAACATTTTATTGCCCCCATAACAAGTGGGCAGTCATGGACTTACCTTTTATTTGTGTGTGTGTGTTATAAAGATATTTCATGAACCAATGAAGTATTTCTTCAGCTGCTCATGCTCATAAAGTTTTCAGCCCGTTCCCTCAGGCAGAAGGTAGAGCAGCCTAAAACCTGGACGAAAAGCCTGAGGAGCAGCTTCTTCCCTGAGGCTGCGAGGCTCAGGAACGCAGACCCTTAATCTGCCCTCTGGACCTCGTGTTTTATAGGATTTAGGTGCTTAGGTCCTTTATTTATTTTTAGCTTCCTTTGGAAACACATTTCACTGGCTGACAATCTGAATCCAAAGGATTTTTATAAAACTCTGAGAAAGGAATGACAGAACAAACATGTACAACTGATTAACATCTGACGTCAGCTTGATTCATGGCTGAACAGCTACTCACGAGGGGAAAAAGAAAAAGAGCTTTTACTCAGTCACTTTTACAGATATTG
>NW_013955515.1:6935-8030 GCF_001266775.1 Austrofundulus limnaeus
TAACTTAATAAACAAACAAATAAACAAAATAAATAAATGAATAATTTTGACATGTCAGAAATCTTTGGTTGAATCTCAACCTTTTGGTTCATGCTCAGTTTTTGGTTGAACTCAAAAACGTTTTGAATTCAGAGAACATGAAGGGGCGGGGCCTACGGAGGAACTATGTAAGACGTGTCTCTATTGGTTAGTGTGAACTGACTGGATTTCCTGCTGCACCTGCTTCAAATCAAATGTTTTCATTAAGTGGCTGTTATTAGAGGTTATCAGTCCCACACACTGTGTGCAGACTGTCCCTCCCCACCTCCTGGCAGGTTGAAAGGCACTTATCAACCATTTGTATGTCTGATAATGTGCATTCAGACGAGGTGCTCAAGCAGTCGGCTGCTGTGTGGAGATGGAGCCAGTGGTCACCACAGACATTACTAACCGTTAACAGACAGACAGCAGAGTTTTCCAGGTCTGATCTGACATGTTTCAAACTTTGATCGATTGAAGAAAATCGACGTCATCTGTCACAACTCTTCTTTCTGTTCTCTGATTGGCTGGGTTGAAATCCTACCATGTCAGTGGGAGAAAGCCCAGACAGAGCAGAGAAGGGAGCTAAGAATGGAACAGAACTGAATAGGAAGGCAATGGACAGGCTTTAAAGTTAGATTTATACTTAATGTGTCGCACAGGGTGCATGCCAAAAGTGATGCAATATCACCGTCCCCGCCCCCGTGCGTTGGCCCCGTGTGCCGTTTTGGCGCATGTTGTGTAACTCTGATTTTTTGAAACTCCGCAAAGGTTAGTGCGTGGCGTTGACGACGGACGCGAAGCTGCTCTTGCTGAACGTATCCAGATGTACCAATATTTAAACGATCCCTCTGAGATCATAAAGATGTTCAAATGTCACAAAATGTTTGGAAGTAGATCGCTGAAGTGATGCAGGAAGATGAGTCTGTGTGTAGAAAGGTTTCAAAGAGTGAATTACATGTTCTAGTCATGTGTTAAGTAAATTTATTTATCTGAAAAATAAACCTAAACAATGTCTTAGAATTACTAATTTGTTCAGTACTAATAAAAACTTGATTTTTAATAACAAAATTATAA
>NW_013955515.1:8637-9737 GCF_001266775.1 Austrofundulus limnaeus
AATAAAAACATGAATGAATAAAATAGAAACAAAATAAAGTTGTGACATCATACATTTCTTCTTCTACAGCTGTTTCTTACAACCTATGCCCAGGTTTTAAAGCGTACTGCCACCTGCTGGTCTGTAAAAGAACAGCACTTTGTCACATGGTATCAACCATAAACACAGAAGCCGCTCGGCTTAACGTGCACACACTCCACACGCTCAAACCGGCGGACCAAACAGCGAGTATAACTCAGCCTTAACTGTACGACTTTCATGTCTATCAGAGACAGACATGCCAGACTGTTTATCCACAATGATGTCACATAGCAACAGCCACATGCCTTAAATACAATAATTATTATTCTTGGCTCTGCTTCACAGCCCAGTTCAGCAGGTGGAAAGTTGTACTTTTTAATATTGTTTCCATTACAGCAGAGAATGATTTCAATCAGAATTGTAATTAAAACACTGTATGAATGCAAAATACACATTTTGATTTTTCCCTTTTACTCTGACCGTTCCACTGCCATGTTGCCTTTTAGGAGGCAGCTGATAGTTTGGTCACATTGTAAAATTACTCAGTGCAGATAAACGTGTCTCATTTTCAGCTACAACGTGTCAGAGTTACCTGTAAAGACTGAAGTCCTCCTGTTCGAACACGGTCCTGATTTGTTCTCCAAAATACCTGCAGACACAAGGCTCACAGCAGGACCAGGAACAACAGAGGAGAGGAGGATGGAGGGAGGAGAGGAGGATGGAGAGAGGAGAGGAGGATGGAGAGAGGAGAGGAGGATGGAGAGAGGAGAGGAGGATGGAGAGAGGAGAGGAGGATGGAGAGGAGAGGAGGATGGAGAGAGGAGAGGAGGATGGAGGGAGGAGAGGAGGATGGAGAGGAGAGGAGGATGGAGGGAGGAGAGGAGGATGGAGGGAGGAGAGGAGGATGGAGAGAGGAGAGGAGGATGGAGGGAGGAGAGGAGGATGGAGGGAGGAGAGGAGGATGGAGGGAGGAGAGGAGGATGGAGGGAGGAGAGGAGGATGGAGGGAGGAGAGGAGGATGGAGGGAGGAGAGGAGGATGGAGAGAGGAGAGGAGGATGGAGAGAGGAGAGGAGGATGG
>NW_013955515.1:11174-13075 GCF_001266775.1 Austrofundulus limnaeus
AGAGGAGAGGAGGATGGAGAGAGGAGAGGAGGATGGAGAGAGGAGAGGAGGATGGAGAGAGGAGAGGAGGTGAAGAAAGGACTTCAGTCAGTATAAAGTCATGTCTTTCAGCCTGTTACAGTCAGTTCCTCAGACAGCTCTGACCCTAAACAACTGACTGCTTCTCTCCATCCTTGACTTCCTGTCAGGACAGGAAGGACAGAGTCAGACTGGTGTGAACAGCATGGTCACAGCTTCCTGTTAAAACCAGTCAGATAGTCTCAGAGGACGTCCCATCAGCCACCTGCCCTGTGGGGTGGGGGTGGGGGGTTGGGCTCTGCCAGGGATGATGAATGAGTCTCATGGGTCAGAGGACTGTGAGAGGACGACTCAAACACTGAATATGATGATGAGTAACTCTGCATGTCAGTGAATATGTTTCTAACGGTGCTGTGAGGTGGATCAACCTAATGCAAACACTGAGGTGAATAAATAAAGCATCGTGTGCTGTCCCACCTGTAAATGTTGACAAATTGTTTTCCCATGGACAGTGCTCCAGAGTGCAGGTCCAGTATGGAGGCCTGATGTGGGCAGTGAAAAACAGGGATTACTGCAAAGAATGAACAAGTGAACAAACACTAAAGTGATGGTTGTTTCTCTCATGGAAACCCACCTCTGCCCTTGTTTTCCTTTACTCAGCACAGAAAATCAGTTATTTTCTCTAAGGTGCCCCTGCTGGCTTTAGATAATTTGCTTAAATACCTTAACTGTTTGTAAACAGTTTGTGTATTAGCTGAGGTCAATCCAGGTCCCAAACAGGCAGCAGAGCAGGCTGGGGACGTTACATTTCTCTGTAAAACACCCCTCAGATTATAGATTAGAGCATGTCTTTAAGCTCTAGTTGTTGTACAAGTCTGCCCTCTACAGCCAGAAGGAGTCATTACAGCACAAACATTAGACGTGATTCAGCTGTATTTTGATGTTAAACAGTCATAAACTTTACCTGTTTAAACTCTTCATAGACTCTTTAAAGACTTTATTTATCAGGAATTTAAAATTAGGTGGTTTTCACACTACTTTTTAACAGTATTTAAATCTAACTACAAACACACAACAGAGTCCACCATGTCATTATTCATTGAACAAACACTGAACCACAGTTAAAGAGCTGGGAATGGAAAAACAAAATCCATCCTTGCAGTTAGAAATTTATATTATCAGCATGAGGCTGCTGATCAAATGTTTTAAATTCATTTAAAAGCAGCAGTTTTCTCAGCCTGCTGCTCTGAAACCTTCAGATGTGTTAACACAAACTGGAAAACACCAGCAATGAGCTCAGAAAAGCAACCAGTGCTGTCTATTAATTTAGGAAGGGTTCAAGTTTCTCTGGAGTCTATCATTCAACACAGAGAACGATAATTCATTTGGATAAATGTGGAAAGATTATAGGACAGCTGCCAATCATTCAACGAGTCAACAAACTAACAAATTCACTAGGAGGTCAGACCGTGCAATCCTTGGAGAAATGACTAAAAACTGTAAAGCTTCATCTGAGACTTTACAGGCCTGTTAGGAGGTTAACTGTTAAAGTTTATGACAGAACAAGTGGAAAAAGACTCACCATGCATGTAGCAGAAAGAAACCTCTCATCTCTTAAAACAACATGGCAGCCATATTTTAGGTTTGCAAAGTTAAATCAAAATGAACCAGAAGACTTCTGGAACAATGTTCTACGATCTTATGTGACCAAAGTAGAGATTGTTATCCATAATGAACAGCTGTGTTTGGAGAAAACCAAACAGCTGTTCAACAAAACCAGCCCATATGAAGCACGGTGGTGGTGGAGTGATGACTGCAGTCACTGGACCTCATGTAAGAACCGTTGGTACACACAGATTTGTTCTTAAGTTGTGCGTACGAGT
>NW_013955515.1:13694-14227 GCF_001266775.1 Austrofundulus limnaeus
GACATGTTTACCTTCGAAGGACCTGAGCCTCCTCCCTCGTCACCACGCTATCTGTGACTGCTCTGCCACATTTCTGAGGAGTGCATCCTGGGCCACACAAGTACAGTAAAACTTTACAATAACACCAAACTTTGTCTTCAACTTGAGCTGTTCCTCTGGAATACTCATTTAACCGTGGTCCTTTTGAGAACTCAAAACCAATATGAATCAATGACTTTTATTTATTAATAGCCTGGTCTTTGCACCGTTCGTTTCATAGTGTCCAACAGCAGGTCTTATTACCACGTTGTTAACCTTTAACTCCTGCAGCTTTGTGTGTCACAGATAACTACCAACACGCCTCCATGCACTCCCCTTTGTCTCTCTTGTGTACAGCATGTAGTGGTTTATCACAGCTATCTAAACTCACCCATCTTTTAGTTTAGTTTCATTCATTTATTCAGATCATTTAAAAATAAAAATAAAAACACAACAACAACAACAAAATCACACTTGAAATGAAAGGAGGCAGAAAGAAGAAAAAATCTTATATC
>NW_013955515.1:15117-15998 GCF_001266775.1 Austrofundulus limnaeus
CCCCTTGAAAATGAGATCTGGATCTCAATGGGGTTTACCTGGTTAAATAAAGTAATAAAAAATAATAATAATAAAAAAAAAAACCAAGTTTGTAGTTTTACAAATTCTGTTTGCATCACTTCCATCATCTGTTCTATATCTTTACCCAAACAAAAAAAATGTGGTGTTTTCTTTCTGCTTCCATTCATTTCATTAGCTGCTCTAGATGCACGGTTTAAATACCAAGTTAAATTTATGTTGCAGAAAGTTTGAGATGAAAATGGGTTTGTATGCATTTTCCTAACAGACATCATTCTGTAAGAACTGACAGCTGGATTAAGTGTTAAAAACAAACATGTGCACACAAACTGGAAAGAATAATCTCAATTAGAAAATATCTAAACTTGCAAATTTTGTCCTTCATATGTGAACTTTATTCACTTTCAAAGACATAATGGTTATTTAAAAACACAAGTGAGGACATTTAGTGACTGAATAAGTGAATTTTAGATGCAGTTATATGTTGTACAAACTTGGTTTTCTGTGCCGTTATTCAGACACTAGCATTAATGAATTTAAGTTTTAAGAGTTAACAGTGTTATTGTGTGTTCCCAAACACAAGAACCCACAGCTAAAAGGGCCCAGGGAGCAGCTGGGAATTACAGTCTTGCTCAAGGACATCATGACATATGGGCATGGCAGGGAATCAAACCTGCAACTTTCTGTTCCCAGGTCAGCTGGCCCACCACTAAAGAATGAAGGGAATATAACTGACTGAGAACATTTTTAAATAAAATACTACAACTACTTTGTTCCTAATCCTAAGACTTAGTTAAATAAAAACAATTTGTTCTAAAAGTAATCAACCATTGATTTCATATTCTGATCAGCAGGACAAAGAC
>NW_013955515.1:16998-17702 GCF_001266775.1 Austrofundulus limnaeus
GAGTTTTTCTGTTCATAATTTCATTTATTAGCTTTGCTTTGCAGATTTTACCCAACATTTGCTCTTCTTCAGAGGCTCCTAACAATGTAAAGTTTTCCTCTAGTTCCTATATGTATATCTAGTTCTATATGATGAATACATTTATTTGTTTTTCTTATGTGATGAAGATGAGATTATTTTACCTCTCGTCACTGATTTCCCTGCCTCCCACAGAACAGATGTTGATGTCCCAGGCAGGTTATTACATTCTAAACATGATGCTACTCTTATTTAAAATATTGTATAAAACGTCCATCTTTAAGTAACGATGCATGAAATCTGCTGTTTATACTTTGTGGGATTTCTTTCCTATAGTTAAAGAGCATGAAGACTGACAGCACTAAGGTGCATCAGTAAGGATGAGAGAAGAAAGGATAGACCCTACGGTTAGGGTGAAACTTCATAACCACTCCTGTACTGTTTATTTATGGACTGACAACCACACTGAGTCCCTGCTCTACTTAGTCTGTGTAACTTTTCATTTAGACCAAAGGTCAGCTCTGAGAAGAAGTGGACAATCCAAAGTGTTCAGAAAAAAGTCATGAAACCAGGTGAAGTCAAAGCCACAGCCTGGACTGGTGCCTCTGCCTGCTCTACACGTGTCTGCCTTTCAAGAGTAACTTACCCCAAAATTAACTTTTTTTAGCTGATAAACTGTCTAGAAT
>NW_013955516.1:0-705 GCF_001266775.1 Austrofundulus limnaeus
CCATCAACCCAGTCCCACCCAGCCCCGCTTCCCCCCAGCCCAGAACTGGGCCTCCCGGTCCCGGTGACCGAGACGAGGTCAGAGCCGACGACCGCCTGGAGCTGGCCTCTCAGAGCACAGAGACCGGGTCCCTGGATGGGAGCTGCAGAGGCCCCCTGACCTCCTCCATCACCTCCACCACCTCCACTCTGGTCCCTGGGATGCTGGAGGAGGCCGAGGAGGAAGAGGAGGAGGAGGAAGACTACACTCCAGAACCCATCTCTGTGGAGGTCCCGACTCTCAGCAGTCGCATCGACTCCTGGGTGTCCAAGACCCTGGAGAACCTGCACCTGGGGAAAAACCAGGAGAGTACCGAAGATGAGGAGGACGACGATGAAGAGGAGCGAGAGCAGAGTGAGGAAGAGGAGGAGGAGGAGGAGGAGCTGGAGTCAGCTGACGTCACAGAGACGAAGACCGAGGATGAGGAGGTGGAAACTAAGATGTCAGGATGAAGATGAACATTTACCTCCTGATGACAGGTGTTTTCTCAGGTATCTGACCAACACACACAGACACACAACAACACACACAGACACACAACCACACACACAACCACACACAACCACACACAGTGAAACACAACCACACACAGAGAAACACAACCACACACAGAGAAACACAACCACACACAGAGAAACACAACCACACAC
Source organism: Austrofundulus limnaeus (assembly GCF_001266775.1). NCBI lineage: Eukaryota > Metazoa > Chordata > Actinopteri > Cyprinodontiformes > Rivulidae > Austrofundulus > Austrofundulus limnaeus. The sequence goes on from NW_013955516.1 coordinate 690, forward strand.
ACAGACACACAACAAC
>NW_013955516.1:4315-5739 GCF_001266775.1 Austrofundulus limnaeus
ACACACACAGAGAAACACAACCACACACACAGAGACACACAAACACACACACAGACACACAACCACACACACAGAGAAACACAACCACACACACAGACACACAACACACACAGACACACAACCACACACACACAGACACACAACCACACACACAGAGAAACACAACCACACACACAGAGAAACACAACCACACACAGACACACAACCACACACACAGAGAAACACAACCACACACACAGACACACAACCACACACACAGAGAAACACAACCACACACACAGACACACAACCACACACACAGAGAAACACAAACACACACACAGACACACAACCACACACAGACACACACCTGCTGCAGACACGCTCACCTGCAGACCTAGCTCCTCCCACCGGTGTGAGGGAAACCAACTGATCCAAACACTACAAGCAGAACCAGAACCTCCAGACTTGCAGAACCTGCAACACTTGAATCCAGAGCTGCTCTGCAGCAGAACTCTTGACTTGGTTCTGGTTTGGTTCTGAAGGTTTACAGTTGTTTGTTTGTTTGTTGTTTGTTTTATTGGAAGTGTTTGTATTTCTTAATAATCTCTTGGATCATTTTATTAAAGTGGCCCGGTTCTTCTGGGACCAGAACCACTCCAAGCATCAGTTTTCAGAGTGTTTATAACTTTCAAATGATGAGTAGAACCGGTCCAGTTGGTTCTGTCAGAACCTTTACATGTTGATCATGTTTGTGTGAAACGTTCAGAAATAAAACCTCCTCTTTTTTATGACAAACAGAACCAGAACCAGAACCAGAACCTGGCTTATGATGAGTCAAGGTTCTGTTCCTGTGAAAACTTCTTACAGTTTGTGTTGTCAACATGACCCCCGACCCCCAGGTCCAACTGCAGGTACCGGGTCAAAACCAGGTCCACCTGCAGGTACCGGGTCAAAACCAGGTCCAACAGGTACCGGGTCAAAACCAGGTCCAACAGGTACCGGGTCAAAACCAGGTCCAACAGGTACCGGGTCAAAACCAGGTCCAACAGGTACCGGGTCAAAACCAGGTCCAACAGGTACCGGGTCAAAACCAGGTCCTACAGGTACCGGGTCAAAACCAGGTCCAACAGGTAACAGGTACCGGGTCAGAACCAGGTCCAACAGGTACCGGGTCAAAACCAGGTCCAACAGGTACTGGGTCAAAACCAGGTCCAACAGGTACCGGGTCAAAACCAGGTCCAACAGGTACCGGGTCAGAACCAGGTCCAACAGGTACCGGGTCAAAACCAGGTCCAACTGCAGGTACCGGGTCAAAACCAGGTCCAACTACAGGTACCGGGTCAAAACCAGGTCCAACTGCAGGTACCGGGTCAAAACCAGGTCCAACTACAGGTACCGGGTCAAAACCAGGTCCAACTGCAGGTACCGGGTCAAAACCAGGT
>NW_013955516.1:7243-7981 GCF_001266775.1 Austrofundulus limnaeus
ACAGGTATCGGGTCAAAACCAGGTCCAACAGGTACCGGGTCAAAACCAGGTCCTACAGGTACCGGGTCAAAACCAGGTCCTACAGGTACCGGGTCAAAACCAGGTCCTACAGGTACCGGGTCAGAACCAGGTCCAACAGGTACCGGGTCAGAACCAGGTCCTACAGGTACCGGGTCAAAACCAGGTCCTACAGGTACCGGGTCAAAACCAGGTCCAACAGGTACCGGGTCAGAACCAGGTCCAACAGGTACCGGGTCAAAACCAGGTCCAACAGGTACCGGGTCAAAACCAGGTCCAACAGGTACCGGGTCAGAACCAGGTCCAACAGGTATTCTTTCATCTGTAAATAAAATGTAAAAATAAATAAACTTTCTAATCGTCCTGATTTGATGGTGAATCTGAGTCAGATACTCAACAAATACTACAGTACTACTTTATAGATACTGTAGTACTGCAGATGTAATACTGTAGTAATATTGCAGATGTAATACCACAGTAATACTGTAGTACTGCAGATGTAATACCACAGTAATACTGTAGTACTGCAGTAATACTGTAGTACTGCAGTAATACTGTAGTATTGTCACCAGCTCTACCAGGTTGAACTGTTCAGATGCTCATTAACAAACATCTTCATCACACCTACGTGATGATGTCACACCTACGTGATGATGTCACACCTGCGTGATGATGTCACACCTACGTGATGATGTCACACCTGCGTGATGATGTCACACC
>NW_013955516.1:8766-9473 GCF_001266775.1 Austrofundulus limnaeus
ATGATGTCACACCTGTGTGATGATGTCACACCTACGTGATGATGTCACACCTACGTGATGATGTCACACCTACGTGATGATGTCACACCTACGTGATGATGTCACACCTGTGTGATGATGTCACACCTGCGTGATGATGTCACACCTACGTGATGATGTCACACCTGCGTGATGATGTCACACCTACGCGATGATGTCACACCTGCGTGATGATGTCACACCTACGTGATGATGTCACACCTGCGTGATGATGTCACACCTACGTGATGATGTCACACCTACAGGTCGTCTCCAGAGGCTGAGGTGCTGCTCTGTGATTGGCTGTGTGTTAATGAGCAGGTGAACAGCTGGTTAACTGACAGGTGATGATTGACAGGTTGGTGTGCAGCTCAGAGCCCTGATGACTGCATTAAACTAATGTTTGTTTTAATTAAAGGTACTGTGTGTGTGTCTGTGTGTGTATGTGTCTGTGTGTGTGTGTCTGTGTGTGTCTGTCTGTGTGTGTCTGTGTGTGTTCCATCAGTGTTTAACAGCTGTTTATTGTTTTTGCACTATGTAAATAGTTTAGGTAAAGGTTGTATCTGATGTGAACTAACTCTGGTTTAATGAAGAAGTTTAATTTTCAGTGTTTGTGGATGAAATCTGTTCATTCTGTTTATTAACCCTTTCATCTCTGCCTCACATCACCTGATGATTAACATTAAAAT
>NW_013955516.1:10473-12213 GCF_001266775.1 Austrofundulus limnaeus
CAGCAGCTCTGTCCAACGTCCCCTCTGAGGGACGGAGGACAGCAGCTCTGTCCAACGTCCCCTCTGAGGGACGGAGGACAGCAGCTCTGTCCGACGTCCCCTCTGAGGGACAGAGGACAGCTCTGTACGACGTCTCCTCTGAGGGACAGAGGACAGCTCTGTCCGACGTCCCCTCTGAGGGACGGAGGACAGCTCTGTCCGACGTCTCCTCTGAGGGAAGGAGGACAGAGCTGTCCAACGTCCCCTCTGAGGGACGGAGGACAGCTCTGTCCGACGTCTCCTCTGAGGGACAGAGGACAGCTCTGTCCAACGTCTCCTCTGAGGGACGGAGGACAGCTCTGTCCAACGTCCCCTCTGAGGGACGGAGGACAGCTCTGTCCAACGTCCCCTCTGAGGGACGGAGGACAGCTCTGTCCAACGTCCCCTCTGAGGGACGGAGGTCCAACGTCTTCTCTGAGGGACGGAGGACAGCTCTGTCCAACGTCCCCTCTGAGGGACGGAGGACAGCTCTGTCCGACGTCCCCTCTGAGGGACGGAGGACAGCTCTGTCCGACGTCCCCTCTGAGGGACGGAGGACAGCTCTGTCCGACGTCTCACTGCCCATCTGTCTCAGGAGACTAAGCCCACCTGGACAGGTCTGTTGNGAGGACAGCTCTGTCCAACGTCTCACTGCCCATCTGTCTCAGGAGACTAAGCCCACCTGGACAGGTCTGTTGTCTCTCAGGTTTGGGACTTTCAGATTCTGGTCCAGCAGAACTTGCAGCAGAGTCCTCATCAGGTTCTGAACCGGACTCATCAGAACTGTCGTACTCTACAAGACGAGGTCCTGGACCGGGACCGGGACTGGGATGCAGCCCTTCCAACAGGTGGACATGTTCTGATCCTCTGGTGGAAAGTCCATCCTGACTCAGTTTTTCCTGAGGCCTGGTTCTGGATCTGCATGCAGCAGTGAAACCGGGCCAGGACCCTCTGAGGTACTTGAGGTAACGTATAAAGTACTCCAGGAAGCAGGTCTCTGAGGAAATCAGGAAGTCCAGCAGGACGCTNATGAAGAAGTTTAATTTTCAGTGTTTGTGGATGAAATCTGTTCATTCTGTTTATTAACCCTTTCATCTCTGCCTCACATCACCTGATGATTAACATTAAAATCTTGTTTAAAGAAATTTATTTGGACTCACGTCTCGTCGTGTTCCCTGCATCACAAAAATCACGTTTTAATGTCGAAACAATGACTCAGCATTTTCTGTTATTTTTCTTTCTTTGTGCTGAAAAAGAACCAAACTTCAGCTGAAAACTGGGTGATTTTCAAAATAAAATCTGGTTTGAGGTAAAAAAAAGTTTCAGCAGAAACATTTTCATCAGTTTCACCAAAAGTCTCAGGTTTTCATGTTTGTAACTTAAATGTTTATTTTCAGTAAAATATTTTACTTTATAAAAACTCAGAACAGACGTGATAAAATGTTTAACTTTATTAAAACAAGACATTCAGGTGGTCCGGTCCAGTAACCTGGATCTGGTGCAGCCGGTCCGGTCCAACAGGTGACCTCTGTAGCACGTCTCCACCTGAGTCAGGAGCTTCAGCAGAGAGGACGCCTCGTACGGGAAGAGCTGCTTCCTCTGCAGCCTCCTGACCACCTGCTGCAGCTGCTGCAGGCAGAGGACAGCTCTGTCCAACGTCCCCTCTGAGGGACGGAGGACAGCTCTGTCCAACGTCCCCTCTGAGGGACGGAGGACAGCTCT
>NW_013955517.1:0-1298 GCF_001266775.1 Austrofundulus limnaeus
AGAGAGAGAGAGAGAGAGAGAGAGAGAGAGAGAGAGAGAGAGAACAAAAAAATTACCAATCAATGTACTTGATTTAAACTGCCTTCAAATATTTTCCAGCTTCTTGAGAATCCAGATTTGTGCTCCCCTGAGATTTGTTCATTGCAAAGAGGTGCTCATTGTAAGAGACTTCAGTTTTTTATGTAGTTGCCTCATGGTTCACACACTTTTTTCAGCAAGGTCTCATATTTGTTTCTGAATTTCTACAATCTGAATTCCTACGCGGAAAAGTATTAATATCTTGAAAAAACTACTTGTTTGACAAACAGATCTCTCTGTTACAGTGTGGAAACTAATTAAATGCACACAGAAGTGCTTAGATAAGTTAAAAAAAGCACATTAAACTACAAAACATCACGCGGTCCAGATCATTTGAAAGGACAACAAGACAAAATTGTTCTCGTGTGTGCAGACATCAGTTTTCTTCGGTGTGGGCAGAGTACACAAAGTCAGGAAAATGGACGTTAATCATTCGGTGATTGCAGAAGGAGTAAAGATGGAAGCTGCTTGACCTCAGGATTACTGAAAATTGTTTAGTTTAGATAAAATATATATTTTAGTCAGCACTTTAGTCTGTGGTAATAGAGCTGTAACAGTAAGGGGTACACATGTTTTAAAACTAAAATAAATTTTCCAAGGATGTACACATTGCTCTTTTAGTTGCAGTAAGTTATGCTTTGTCATGAATTGCATTTCTTTGTAAATAATTTAAAACTGCTTGTTATGATTCTTTAGAGTCAGTAGGACAGCACATAGTTCCTTGGAGAGCTGTCTCATAAAAGTGTAATAATTTCTGCTTATTTACACTTCAAACCGCCTTTATGTGGTTTCTTGTGTTTTATATTCATCATTATAAAGTGTGTTTATTGGGGAAACAGACAAGAGGAGCTCTTTGAAAACACAGCCTTCAGTAAGGAGCAATTGTTAAACCTGCTAGAAATGAAAATCTGTAGTAATTATACTCTAACACTGCTTGTTACAGACGAGCAGGAATCAGTTAATTTCTGACATGTTTATGGTTCGTACTGTGCAACAGATTTACAGTTTGCAGTTGGGGTTTATCTGTGCTCCCAGCTGTGACTTCCGTGTTCATCTTGTTTCTTCTATGACCAGTTTTACCCCTTTTACTAAAGGAACGATACACTGTCATACTCTGTTTGCTATAAGTCTGACTGATGCATTTTGCACCGACTGTCTCTGTTTTATGAACTCCTGTGGTGTGTGTGTGTGTGTGTGTGTGTGTGTGTGTGTGTGTGTGT
>NW_013955517.1:2298-4029 GCF_001266775.1 Austrofundulus limnaeus
GCCGTGGCTGCTGTTCCCTTCTTGATACGCTGAGCCAAACTCACAGCAGAATTGGACCCTTTAACATGGCAAACTTCCCGGAAGCGAGAGGAAGTAATTCGGGGTCTCCTGACATCATGCCATTCAGTTGTTTCGCTCTGCTCCCTGGTGGCAACTTCAATCTTTCTGGACTGTTCCAGCGTTGTGGAAAGACACTCCAGTTCTAGTTGCTGCTGGTGGCTGCAGACAAACTGGACACAGGTGGGCTCAAGATGGTAGTTGTCCAATGGCAATGGAGGAGGGGCATCCACGTGGCGAATGATAACTCGGCTGACTGGCAGTGGATGCTGCAAAGCTATAGGACTGCCTTCCTGGACTGTTCCAAAGGTTGACTCAACTACTGGGACATCAGCACTGATGGCCATGGTGGTAATGAGAGGAGCAAGATCTGCTGCAAAGTCCTGGTAAACCTCCGCCACTCTGAGGACATCAGGGTCCGGCAAGTCTCCCTGCACAGCCTTGTAACTTTTGCTCCTTTAAAAAAGCAAGGCACATATTTAAAACTTCAGCTCCTAGGAATTGTTAATTTCAAAGTTCCTACATACAATGGCTTGCAAAAGTATTCAAACTCCACATTTTGTCACATTACAAATATATTTTATTGGAATCTTATGTGAAAGACTAACGCAAAGTGGTATACAATTGTGAAGTAAAAAAGTACATGATTTATTTATTTATTTTTTGAATAAACTGAAAAATGAAGACTCTGAAGACACCATCCCCACTGTCAAATATGGAAGTATTGATTCGGGGACTAAATACATTTACACAAAGCCCCTTTCAATTTTTATTTGTAAAATAAAAATTACATCATGTATAATTTTCTTTCCCCTTCACAATTGAATACCACTTTGTCTTGGTCTCTCACATAAAACTCAAATGAAATATATTTATGTTTGTGGTTGTAATAACAAAACATAGAAAAGAAGTATGAATACTTTTGCAAGGCCCTATAATTGAGAACACTGACAAGAATTACCTCACTCCATTTCCAACTGTGCGCTGTTTTGGCCTTGCAGAGACAAAAACCATGTCACGTACACGGCCTGGTTTCACACCCTGTAAAACAATTAACGGAAATGCCACCATGAAAAATTCTAACATGAACGATGCCACATACTTTCAGAGAAGGCATGAAATATGTAAATGTAGTGTATAGGAATTTAATCACAAAACAGGCTTAAATTGGAGGAAACTTGGACTTTTGCTAAGGGTGAGTTGACAGAACTGACAGACTCCTGGAAAGGTGATGAAACATTTACAGAAAAAAATGAGTGAAAGTCTGGTTGCCTCCCATTTAAACCAGTTTTGTGGCTGCCATGACCTGGATGACAGAGAATTTGCACAGGCATATGATGATTTATATGTTCAATTTAATTAACATCAAATATATATGTATCTTCAGACATAAAGTAGCCTTCAAATCATGAACTAATTTTACTAAAATTTCTAGAAATGTTTTATTTTCCAGTGGGTAAAATCATTGTTTTTTAGCTCAGCAAGAACTTGAATTGTGTGACCTGACAATATGATTATATGATTTCTCTTACCATGTTGTTTAAAATAAAAATGTAGGACATGTTAGATCAACGGTCTTAATGTGATGCACACTTACCATGGTCCTTGGTTTGTGCCAGCTCTGTTCTGATTCCGTACAGCTAAGTACAGGCGGCACAGCAGTCAAATTCAGAG
>NW_013955517.1:5029-5934 GCF_001266775.1 Austrofundulus limnaeus
TGCCTGCATTGCTTCAAATAGGATGATCATACTCAGAGAAAAAAGTGGCTTAAACTCTGAAAACTCTGGTTTTACTTGGCCTAACTACACAACTTAAAACTGAAGTCTGTACTTTTGGCACAATTTGTAAGTCTCAGTTTACACTATACAAAAATGGAAGTTGAAATCATGTGACTGGATGACATCTGCTGACTTTGAAAATAGAATTTGGTCCTCCTTGCTAGCTGTTAACTGTGTTAACCTGCTGTTAGTATGATCAGCTCACTGTTTAAACTTTTTTCCTCAGATATTTGGAACAATGCTCTTTAAAGTCCAGTATGAAGGAAAGAAACGCTACATCAAACTCAATGGAGCCTCATATTCCACATTTTTGAGACAAGGTAAGATTTTTTTAGTTTACTGAAGTTGACCTTAAAATCATACATTATCTTTCATCTAAGTTTATATACATATCTTAACCTTTTGTCATAGAAGTCAGTTTGCACAATATTGGTGACAAAGAACTGTCTGAATTTTATATTTTAACAATTTAAGTCTCTAAAAAAGGTTTGTATTTACAGCCAGAGAGAAGTTTGACATCCCTGAAGAAACAATTATATATATTGTGGATGAATCTGGGACAGAGGTGGATGAGGACGTCTTCAGTGATGTTCTGGAGGAGAAATCGGACATGATCTGGACCCTAATTAATGCCTCCTCTGTTGAAGGTAACAGTAACACTATAAAATTAGGCTTATCTTTTTATTTAGCTAAAAATAACACAAATAAACATTAGTAACAGAACAACCTCCCTTACTTTAAAAAAAGAATGGCTTACTTACAACAACCTTGACCTTGAACAATCTCCAAGTTACAAAAAACAAACATCCAGTGTCTTCTACATCTTATTTCCATTATTATTATTA
>NW_013955517.1:6934-8312 GCF_001266775.1 Austrofundulus limnaeus
GCTCAAAGTCTTTTCAGAATTAAAGGAGACTTGCCTTCTACAACCACCATTAACCTGTGCTTTAAGCTGAGGGCCTGTGAGCCACCTATTACATACGCTGTGGACTCTGAGACATCATCTGATGTTGTTGTGGTTCTGAGTCTGCCACACCTCTTCTCATCAGTTTCCACCAGTTTCTGAATGCATTGTGATGGCGAAGGAAACTGAATTCTCAGACACCTAGGCTTTCAGTTTTGGGTAACCACTCTGTTAATTCATCACTTTTGTACCCTTTAAACTGTTCATTGGGCTTGATCTGCTTGAATATCAACTAAAAAAAAGAGCTAATTCTAAAACTTCTGAGACGATTTTGTCAGTTCAGAGGGAGTGTGAAGTAAGCTTAACTGATTGGATGACGACTGCCCTAACCACTCAACCACAGCCATCCAACAATTTTATTTATTTATTTAATGACCACTTAAACATGCTTGGCTGACAGTGTTTTATTTAAATATTTTAGAGTCTTCTTGGGACAGTGACATGGCAGCCCTGTTACTGTTGGTGTACCTCCTGCCTCCACCAACCATTGGGAAGAAGAGGGGTGTGAAGATCACTGTTCGAGAAGCTCTGAGCCATGTTGTCCGGTTTCACAAAGTAAGTGGCCCCAACCTTGAGTGTAGTGTGTTTATAGTGAAGTTGGAACGTTGTTGTCTGATTTATTTATTTTTCTCTCCTCCAGTCATGCCGCAACCTTCAAGAGACCACAACCTCAGTCCAGGGAAGGCAACCCTACATTTTAGCGGTTGGAACATCACGTCGCACCATCAATGACTACTACATTGTCGTGGATAGTCAACTCATTCCTTGTAAGGCTAAGTCTTCAATTTCAGCCTTTGACGAACTTTTCAAAGCACATTATGTGTTTGGCATTTCTTACGATCAGGCCCTGCACAATATGTACACATTTGTACAGACCACCATTTACAATATTGATGTGGGTCTGTGTCATGAAAGCCCAAGGGTGAAAGATCTCAGAGCAAAGCTCCTCAACTGATTGAACTAAGATGCTCCGATGTTTTGTTTGCAAGTGCACTTTTTGCTCTGTCAGAGATTTGGTTCGACATCTTAAGTTCTCTCATGGCTTTTACCCTGGTTTGAAGTTTAAACTGTTATGTGACCAAGATGGATGTTGCCAGAGATTTTGCACATTTTCAGGCTTTCGAAAACATATTACTAACAAGCACAGAGCTTTTATTGAGGATAAGTTTGAAGTAACACCATCTAATGCATCAGTAGAGCAGTCGTTTGAGATTTCTTCTGAAGAGCCTCCTTGTTCTTCTGAAGAGCCTCCTTGTTCTTCTGAAGAGCCTCCTTGTTCTTCTGGAGAGCCTCCTTGTTC
>NW_013955518.1:0-1297 GCF_001266775.1 Austrofundulus limnaeus
CAATACAATACAAATCCATTGTTTTATTTTAACAAACTGCATACTTTAGAAAATTAAATGTGTGCTCATTAAAATAAAAAAATAATGTACAATTTGTCAGTTTTTAAAGGTAAATTAAAATTAAAGTAAAATAAAGTACAATTAAAACAATAAAAACTCTCACCATCTTGTCACCTAGATCAGGGGTTCTCAAACTTTTTGGGTCTGAGGACCCCTCAAGTGTGAAAAATTTCCAGGGACCCCCTCATAAACCCCGTGCTGTTTGAGAAATAATTCACTGTCATTTTAACCACTAAATGTTATGAGAATATTATGTTTTTATTTGGTTTAGTGTGTTTGTTTTACTAGTGCATTGTTCCTCATGTTCATTTTTCAAATAAAATCCAAAATAAAAATTTACTGAAAATTTTTGAGGACCCCCAAAATAGGGCTCGTGGACCCCTGGGGGGTCCTGGGACCCCAGTTTGAGAACCTCTGACCTAGATGATAAGGGGTCTGTATAGTCATTTTATGAACTTTAACATTAATCTAAAAGCTGAAAATTATTCACATCTATTGTGAGAAATAAAAACGTTACTGACAAACATCCAGGCTACACATCTAACACTAACAGATCCAGTTCAGTCTGACCTCATCTGTGTCCTTAGATGTCTKAATATTAACAGGTTTATTTAGACATACACCTTTATTTAACCAGGCAAATACCACTGAGATCACAGATCTGTTGCAAGGGAGGCCTGGGCCTAAAGGCCACCTAACATGTTGTAAACCAGACGCTCACAAAAAAATTAATAAACAAAAAAAAAATCTATCAAAATACAAAACATGTGGGTGTAATAAAAAGAACAGAACAACTAATGCTTTCTCTGAAAACCTAAGAACACARCACTGTTTTACGTCAGAATTCTGAAAAGTATTTTTGTTAAAAGCCTAAAAGACTAAAAATAAAACAAGTATGTCGAGATGCATCTCAGTAATTCAGGTAGAAAAACCCAAAGAACCCATCCAGAGGACCTACTTATTTTTTTCTTTTTGATTAAAACAAGTATACTTTTTTCAAAGTCCCAAAATTATTTACATGTTCTAAGTATTTGGTATCACTGGGCCTCATGCAAGAACCGCTCGTACACACAGATCTGTTCTTAAGTTGTGCGTACGAGTGATTTAGGAGAATTTGTGGCATTCACCAATTTTCTCTTATTGTAAGATTTTCTTCAAATACGAACAAAATTCACGAGTGGTCCAGACCTGTCGTATATTTTACATACAGTCAGTCTGCGGTTATCCAGACGGGTTT
>NW_013955518.1:2297-4423 GCF_001266775.1 Austrofundulus limnaeus
CATGATGGAAACAGGGTTTGATCTAAAACTATTTCTCCTGAAATCTACAATCATCTCCTTTGTTTTGTTCCCATTCAAGATGATCCACTCCTCAGATCTAAAGAATTTATTTGCAGACATATAAAGTTTACCATTGTCTCCAAGCCCACCACTGTTCCTGAGCTCCKGTGAAATGGTCCCAGTTTACTTGTTATTAAAATGTTTATACAAAATCTGATCACATCATATGTCAGCATTGGAAATATACTTTCCAAAGGAGTGTGTTAATCCAAATACTTGCTGATTCTTGGTCTAAAGTAAATGATTTAAATCAATCAAAATATAAAATGTGAGTGCATTTTAAATCAGTTATCCAGTCACAAAATACAGATCAAGATGTTCAATAATCTTGGTTTATTTGAAATCAGTTTATAAACAAACTGACATTTCCTCCTGTGAGGGTTCTATCCTAAGAGTCATTGCAAACGCCTGCCTTGTTTTCCGTGTGGATTCTCATGTGTTTGTATAAAGTGACCTTTCGGGTAAACTTTCGATCACACAGCTCACAACAAAATGGTTTTTGTCCTGTGTGGCTTCTTATGTGTGTGTTCAAATTGCCCTTTGTGATAAATCTTTGATCACACTGATCACAAGAAAATGGCTTTTGTCCTGTGTGGATTCTCATGTGTGTGTTTACATGTTCCTTTCTGGTAAATCTTTGATCACACAGCTCACAACAAAAAGGTTTCTGTCCTGTGTGGATTATCATGTGTTTGTTTAAATTGCTCTTTGTGGTAAACCTTTGATCACACAGCTCACAAGAAAATGGTTTCTGTCCTGTGTGGATTTTCATGTGTGTGTTTAAATGTCCCTTGTGGATGAAGCTCTGCCCACACAGCTCACAGGAAAATGGCTTCTGTCCTGTATGGATTCTCATGTGTATGTTTACATTTTCCTTTCTGGTAAACTTTTCATCACACAGCTCGCAAGAAAATGGTTTCTGTCCTGTGTGGATTCTCATGTGTGTGTTTAAATTACTCTTTTGGCTAAACCTTTGATCGCACAGCTCACAACAAAATGGTTTCTGTCCTGTGTGGATCCTCATGTGTGTGTTTAAATGTTCCTTTCTGGTAAACTTTTGATCACACAGCTCACAACAAAACGGTTTCTGTCCTGTGTGGATTTTCATGTGTGTGGTTAAATAGTCTTTTCGGCTAAACCTTCGATCACACAGCTCACAACAAAACTGTTTCTGTCCTATTTTGTTGTTTTTACCAACTGATTCAGGAACCATACTGGAAGGAGACTCCCAGTTCATATCAATGTATTCAGGTTTTGATCCAGAGTCTAAGTGTTTCAGCTGAAAGTCTGGATTGTTCACATAATTATCCTCTTCATCATCTTTACTGACTTCAGTTTCTGAAGAGTCAGAATCATCTTCATGAGTACTCAGATTTTGGTTTACTGTAGTTTCTGCTCCTCCACAGGACTCTCCACCAGATGTTGATTCCAGGTTGTCAGCTGAGCTGCTGGTTGGTAGATCTATGACTTCATCTTGGTGTTGATGAAGCTGTAAGAACTCAGGTTTATCTTCATCATCCTCATGCTTCAAAGGAACTTCAGTGAAGGAAAAGATGGTGTCATCAGTCTCCTCCTTCACATTGAGCTTCTCCTCTCCCAGGCTGATCCATAGTTCCTCCTCTTCTTCTTTAATGTGGAGGTGTTCTCGATCCTGCTGGTCCACATCAGGCTTCTGTTCTTCAGGATCTTCTTCTTTAATCTGCATCAAATCCTGATCAGCTTCAGGAACCACTGAAACACAAGAACAGTACATTATGGAGAACTGTAGCTTTATATTCACACACACAGGGGTTAGACAATGAAACTGAAACACCTGTCATTTTAGTGTGGGAGGCTTCATGGCTAAATTGGACCAGTCTGGTGGCCAACCTTCATTAATTGCACATTGCACCAGTGAGAGCAGAGTGTGAAGGTTCAATTAGCAGGGTAAGAGCACAGTTTTGTTCAAAATATTGCAATGCACACAACATTATGGGTAACATACCAAAGAGGGCAAATTGTTGGTGCACGTCTTGCTGGAGCATCTGTGACCAAGACAGCAAGTCTTTGTGATGTATCAAGAGCCA
>NW_013955518.1:5423-7307 GCF_001266775.1 Austrofundulus limnaeus
CCTTAACTCCTGACAGAGAAACAGAAAAGCGATGCTCGAACAAAAAGGATCAAGTTTTTTAACCTTCAATTCACTGTAACGTGCGAGCTATGAGGACTGGAAACCTGCCCAGTGTGATAACCACAGAGTCAAATAACTTTGGAGCACGGGAACTCGTCTCCATTTATTCAAAGAACTCTCCTCTCTTCTCTCCATACAGGGGAGGAAAAACAAAACAAAAAACTATCAGGGTCAACATGGCTACCACACGAGTGCCGCCTTTTTTCCCTTCAAAATCAAAGCACACAATATAAAACTCTCTCGCAGGYGGCTATAAAACCTGGTGCTGAGCTTCCAGGACTGGTTTCACCTGATCAGATCTGTTCTTTTTATTGCCTGGAACAGAACCATCAGGTGGGTTTCTGAATTTTATGCATTTTTGCAGAAATATCGCCCGCCAGGGGTTTCTGGCTGAATCCAGGCGGGAGAGTGTGTGCTGGACAAAGGACCACAGTTCCACCTCACTGGATCTCTTCCTTTTATTCCCYTGCATCATCACAAGCAGCCCCATGCTGGAAATCAGCCGTTTCACCAGCCGAAGCTCGCCCGACGACTTTTGATCACTTATWTCTCCACGTGGGAACATCCCAGGAACTTGCAACCACCTCCAGGTTGTAGCGAAGATCCAGAACATTAAAATTAACCATCACCCGCCTGGATCCGACGCTAGAGGCTCCGGAGTAAATTGAGTACTATATCACCCGCCAAAGTGCCTTTTTCGGCCGGTCGTTGGTTAATAGCTCCGCAGGAGAACGTCCCAGGAACTTCCAACCACCTCCAGTTTGTAGTGGAGGACCGCAGCTTTCCAAAGTCATCTCACTTTCCCGTATCAGAAGGTGAGAGCCCACGGGAGAAGCAAATGAAGGTTGAAATTTCCTCCCAAAAATGTGCGTAAAAATGCACCAAGTCGTACGTAATTTGCTTATAGCTCCGCGGGGCAACATCACAGAGACTCCATTCAAGTATCAGCTTGTAGGGCAGAACCASAGCTTTAAAACCCGACCAGCCATTCCGGGATCGGATGCTCCTAGCCTGGGGAGGGGGGCTAAAACCACCCCCGGCAGAGGTCAGACGGTGCGTAATTTTGGAGGTTTTTTGCTTATTGCTCCACGGGGGAACATCGCAGGGACTTTATTCAATTTTCACCTTGTAGGGCAGAACCAGAGCTTTCAAACAAGACCAGCTATTCCGGGATGCGATGCTCAAAGCCGGCGCTAGAGGCTCCGCAGCAAGGTTGCGCTGTGCGGGCACCTGGGAATCAGCTGGCGGGCGACTCGTCGGGCACCCCTGGTCTAAAACCAGATGTTTCAGTTTTTTGTCTCTTGTTGGACTGCTCAGGTCACAGAATTTCATTTTTAACTAGAAGCACTCGGAGAGTGCAAACCTCTGCCAAGGCCAGTTTCCCCCATCCTGCAATCGAGTTAATGCACAAAAGGAGAGATGGAAACACATTTGCCTTAAGAAAGCCACACAGGKTTCAGACTTTAAAGCAGCGCCAGTAAAGCCCTGCCAGACCCATATGAAAGAAGAGATCCCATCAAGGCARGACAAAAATCTTTGTGTTCAAATTAGAATGCCCCAACACCATCTAAAGTACTGCAGTGGCTGATCCCAGATTCCAGAGATTGAACTTTTTAACTATTGAAAATGTTCTCCAAATGCAAATCACAGTGCAAGCCATGGCCCTTGATGTAAAGAAATCAATGCAAACAAACCAAACAAATAATGATACACACTCCAGTGTACAAGCAGACAAAAACTAAGAAAACAATCGGCCTCATGCAAGAACATGTTCGTATTCTTATCCTAAATTTCTCTTACTTTTGTTCGTACAAAGGGTTCGTA
>NW_013955519.1:0-960 GCF_001266775.1 Austrofundulus limnaeus
ATGTTAGCTTGTTGTTTGTACCTAATGTTAGCTTGTTGTTTGTACCTAATGTTAGCTTGTTGTTTGTACCTAATGTTAGCTTGTTGTTTGTACCTAATGTTAGCTTGTTGTTTGTACCTAATGTTAGCTTGTTGTTGGTACCTAAATGTTAGCTTGTTGTTTGTACCTAAATGTTAGTTTGTTGTTTGTACCTAATGTTAGCTTGTTGTTGGTACCTAATGTTAGCTTGTTGTTGGTACCTAATGTTAGCTTGTTGGTACACAGGTTCATGCTCACCTGTCATTTGACTCCGCCTCTTCTCCGCAGCATCGGTGCTTTCTTCATCCTCCACCTGAGCCCGCCCCCGGCTCCGGCCCCTGCAGGAACACATCACATGATTTATAGCGCGACAGCTCTTGTTAGATGATGCTGTTACCGTGACAACAGATGGTCAACAGAACAACAAACAGAACCGGTACCAAGATGTCAGACACTTACTTCTTCTTGGAGTTTGGTGGCGGGGGAGGCGGAGGAAGAGGAGGAGATGGGGTGGGAGGAGCTGAGCGCCCGTTGCCTCCATCCTTCCTTGGCCGCCCACGAGGCCGCCTCTCGGGGGCGGGGCTTGAAACAACAGCTTTGGCTAGCTGAGCACTGCGTCCTGCCCGCGTGACGGGAGGGGGCGGTCCTCTGTCCCGAGGCTCCTGAGCCTCAGAAGGCATTCTGAGTAAAAACAGACGTGTTTTGTTTGTTGTGATCATTATTTTTAAAGTGTTGAGATTTAGAAACTGTTCCATCAACCAGAACTTCTTAAAGGATCAGAAACAGGAACCTTTCCTGGTCACACAAACCTCAATAAGATAACCCACTGAAGTCCTCTGTTCACAACTATTACCTCCAACAGAACCACCAAGACACACTACACTGGACTGGACTGGACTGGACTGCACTGGACTGGACTGGACTGGACTGCACTGGACTGGA
>NW_013955519.1:3002-3304 GCF_001266775.1 Austrofundulus limnaeus
ACTGTAAACAAAACTTCAGAACCCTGTAAACACTAAGTAGAACTTCAGAACCCTGTAAACACTGTAAACAAAACTTCAGAACCCTGTAAACACTAAGTAGAACTTCAGAACCCTGTAAACACTAAGTAGAACTACAGAACCCTGTAAACTAAACTTCAGAACCCTGTAAACACTAAGTAGAACTTCAGAACCCTGTAAACACTAAGTAGAACTTCAGAACCCTGTAAACACTGTAAACAAAACTTCAGAACCCTGTAAACACTAAGTAGAACTTCAGAACCCTGTAAACACTAAGTAGAACT
>NW_013955519.1:5831-6615 GCF_001266775.1 Austrofundulus limnaeus
CCTTGTGACACGCCCACTCGTCTGCAGAGACTCAGCCGGGTTTGTGCGGGGTCAGCATCTGATACAATGTTCTGAGTACAACTGATAAAAAATACAAGTCCATGTTAAAGATCTGTTTTATTATAAACTTATTCAAATAAAAACAAAACAAACGTGTTTACAGTAAACAGGAAGTAGTTCAGATAAACAAACTAGTTCAGATTAACCAAACATTTCACATTTACAGTAAACAGGAAGTAGCTAAGACAAACAGGAAGTGGTTCAGATAAACTCCACCCCTCCATCTGTCACTCTGAATGAGCTGGTCCTGGAACCCTTCGTCCCTGTTGATGAGGAGGAGGTGCAGTGGACCCTGAAGACCTGGCACCTCCTCTGCTCCCGGTCTCCTCGGTCTGAGGCGGTCTGGTTGGGTCCAGCTTCCTGTCTGGAGCACAGCAGCCGGTGGGTGACCAGGCGTTGCCAGGTGCGACAGAGGTATGGGCGGTCTGTGTCTGAGGAAGACGGTCCGCTGGTACTCCTCCTGATGGTGTGGCAGGTAGCAAAGATGGTGATTCTGTAGTCCCTGAGGAGGAACCAGAACATTAGATGAACCACAGGTCCACTCTAGAACTTTCTCGTGGACCAACAGAACTGAAGGTTCTGTTGAGACAACAACCTGTCAGAACTTCAAACCTAAAGACTAGCACCACCTAAAGGACCGTTTGAACACTAGAACATTAAAGAGTAATTAAACTCAATATCAACTTAGTTTTACAGATAAACTGTCTACAATGTGCCTTAAGAG
>NW_013955519.1:7615-8872 GCF_001266775.1 Austrofundulus limnaeus
CATAGACTGTACCAGATCATGGACTGTACCAGATCATGGACTGTACCAGAACATAGACTGTACCAGAACATACATAGACTGTACCAGAACTTAGACTGTACTAGAACATAGACTGTACCAGAACATAGACTGTACCAGATCATGGACTGTACCAGAACATAGACAGCACCAGAACATAGACAGCACCAGAACTTAGACTGTACCAGAACATAGACTGTACCAGAACATAGACTGTACGAGAACATAGACTGTACCAGATCATAGACTGTACCAGAACATAGACAGCACCAGAACTTAGACTGTACCAGAACATAGACTGTACCAGAACATAGACAGCACCAGAACATAGACAGCACCAGAACATAGACAGCACCAGAACATAGACAGTACCAGAACATAGAGTGTACCAGAACATACATAGACTGTACCAGACCATGGACTGTACCAGAACTTAGACTGCACCAGAACATAGACTGTACCAGATCATGGACTGTACCAGAACTTAGACTGTACCAGAACATAGACTGTACCAGATCATGGACTGTACCAGAACATAGACTGTATCAGAACATAGACTGTACCAGAACTTAGACTGTACCAGAACACAGACTGTACCAGAACATAGACAGCACCAGAACATAGACTGTACCAGAACATAGAGTGTACCAGAACATACATAGACTGTACCAGATCATAGACTGTACCAGAACATACATAGACTGTACCAGATCATGGACTGTACCAGAACATAGACTGTACCAGAACATAGACTGTACCAGATCATGGACTGTACCAGAACATAGACTGTACCAGATCATGGACTGTACCAGAACATAGACAGCACCAGAACATAGACAGCACCAGAACATAGACAGCACCAGAACATAGACTGTACCAGAACTTAGACAGCACCAGAACTTAGACTGTACCAGAACACAGACTGTACCAGATCATGGACTGTACCAGAACATAGACAGCACCAGAACATAGACAGCACCAGAACTTAGACTGTACCAGAACATAGACTGTACCAGAACATAGACTGTACCAGATCATGGACTGTACCAGATCATGGACTGTACCAGAACATAGACTGTACCAGAACATAGACTGTACCAGATCATAGACTGTACCAGATCATAGACTGTACCAGAACTTAGACTGTACCAGATCATAGACTGTACCAGAACTTAGACTGTACCAGAACTTAGACTGTACCAGATCATAGACTGTACCAGAACTTAGACTGTACCAGAA
>NW_013955519.1:8882-9538 GCF_001266775.1 Austrofundulus limnaeus
TACATGTCGGTACATTTTGGTACATTTTGGTACATTTTGGTACATGTCGGTACGTCGGTACACGTCAGTACATTTTGGTACATGTCGGTACATTTTGGTACATGTTGGTACATTTTGGTACATGTCGGTACATTTTGGTACATGTCGGTACGTCGGTACACGTCAGTACATTTTGGTACATGTCGGTACATTTTGGTACATGTCGGTACGTCGGTACACGTCAGTACATTTTGGTACATGTTGGTACATTTTGGTACATGTCGGTACGTCGGTACACGTCAGTACACGTCAGTACATTTTGGTACATGTCGGTACATTTTGGTACATGTTGGTACATGTCGGTACATTTTGGTACATGTCGGTACATTTTGGTACATTTTGGTACATGTTGGTAAATTTTGGTACATGTTGGTACGTCGGTACATTTTGGTACGTCGGTACATTCTGGTACATGTTGGTACATTTTGGTACATGTCGGTACATTTTGGTACATGTCGGTACGTCGGTACACGTCAGTACATTTTGGTACATGTCGGTACATTTTGGTACATGTCGGTACGTCGGTACACGTCAGTACATTTTGGTACATTTTGGTACATGTTGGTAAATTTTGGTACATGTTGGTACGTCGGTACATTTTGGTACGTCGGTACATT
>NW_013955519.1:10538-11882 GCF_001266775.1 Austrofundulus limnaeus
AGAACATAGACAGCACCAGAACATAGACAGCACCAGAACATAGACTGTACCAGAACATAGACTGTACCAGATCATAGACTGTACTAGAACTTAGACTGTACCAGATCATAGACTGTACCAGGATATAAGCCTGTTTCAGGACATAGCCTGTACTAGAACGCACATCTGGCTTTTATTTTGAAAAGCCCGCTGTTCCGGTGGTTAACCGTTATCCAGCAGAATGAAACAAACTCTTCTTCCGTCATCAGGCTCACCTGTCAGCTGCAGAGACTCACCTGAGTTCCGCTTTCACTCATTATTATCAGTCTTTACAGCGCGAGGCGAGCTTCATCCTCCTCTTCCTCATCAGCAGAGCTGCACGTTTGTCCTCGTTTCCGGTTCCCGCTGCTGCTTGAGGCAGGACGGTACCGGTCCGGTCCGGTCCGGTTCGGGATCAGTCCAAAGGATCCAAACTGTTGAAATTCACCTGAAACAGGTGTTCGTTCAAACTACAGAACAATAATTAAAGGTTTTATTCACGGGTCTCAGGTTAGTGTTCCGGAAACTTTCACAATAAAAGCGAATGCACGGACTGTCGAGGCAGAGGTTTTCACAATAAGAGTTCTGAGTGAACTTCAGAGTAAAGATGAAAAAAGATAAAAGCTGGAGTCCTGCAGGCAGCAGGTGAAGCACACCTGGACAGGTGAGGTTAATGTGGGGTTTTGAACCACAGGATCAGGTTTCTGTCAACATCCGTTTGATTTGTTACATAAAGTTCTGCCCTCTGCCGGCGGGCTCCTGTAACTACACAACAGGTTTCATGGTTTCTTTAATGCTTTAATATGAACGGGTGTTTTAAATGTCATTAACTGTGCTCCGAACATCAAAGGCATCATTAATCAAATGTTAGATAAATGTAGCTCTGCTGAAGGGACAGCTTCTCCTCTCTGCTGCTTTTTAACATCATGTTGGTGTCAAATGATTTAAACATCAAACATGTTTTCAAACTGTTTCCCCACAAAAACTAACAGACGTTCCTCAGTTTCTTTCATTTTTATTGTCAGTAACTAAGTACAAATACTTTGTTACTTCACTTAAGTAGACATTTGGGTTATTTATACTTTAATTATTTTTCAGTCTTTTTACTTTTACTCCTTACGTTTTAATTCCATTAGCTGTACTTTCTACTTCTTACTTTTTAAAAATGCAAAAAGTCTCATTTCTATTTAACTTTGACTTGTTTTTATTCCATTTTTTCATTGTTCAGAAATAAATTAATATAATTAATTATCCAGAGACCATGGAGAGTCTGACTGTGATTAGATGAGAAGTGTGAATATAAACCATCCTGACATCCTATTGGAT
>NW_013955520.1:0-214 GCF_001266775.1 Austrofundulus limnaeus
TTCCTGTAGAGTCTGACCTTTGACCCTGTTCCTGTAGAGTCTGACCTTTGGCCGTGTTCCTGTAGTCTGACCTTTGACCCTGTTCCTGTAGAGTCTAACCTTTGACCCTGTTCCTGTAGAGTCTGACCTTTGACCCTGTTCAATAGAGTCTGACCTTTGACCCTGTTCCTGTAGAGTCTGACCTTTGACCTAGTGCTTTTAGGGTCTAAGCTTT
>NW_013955520.1:1214-1876 GCF_001266775.1 Austrofundulus limnaeus
TAGAGTCTGACCTTTGACCCTGTTCCTGTAGAGTCTGACCTTTGACCTAGTGCTTTTAGGGTCTAAGCTTTGACCCAGTGCTTGTAGAGTCTGATCTTTTACCTTTGAACCTGTGCTTGTAGAAGCTGATCTTTGACCCTGTGCCTGTAGAGTCTAATCTTTGACCTTTGACTCTGTGCCTCTAGGGTCTGACCTTTGACCCTGTTCCTGTAGAGTCTGACCTTTGACCCTGTTCCTGTAGAGTCTGACCTTTGACCCTGTTCCTGTAGTGTCTGACCTTTGACCCTGTTACTACAGAGTCTGACCTTTGACACTGTTCCTGTAGAGTCTGACCTTTGACCCTGTTCCTGTAGAGTCTGACCTTTGACCCTGTTCCTGTAGAGTCTGACCTTTGACCTAGAGCCTTTAAGGTCTAAGCTTTGACCCAGTGCCTGTAGAGTCTGATCTTTGACCTTTGACTCTGTGCCTCTAGGGTCTGACCTCTGACCCTGTGTCTGTAGAGTCTGACCTTTGACCTAGGGCCTCTAGGGTCTAAGCTTTGACCTTACGCCTGTAGTCTGATCTTTTACCTTTGACCCTTTGTGTGTAGGGTCTGACCTTTGACCCTGTGCCTCTAGGGTCTGACCTTTGACCCTGTTCCTGTAGAGTCTGACCTTTGACCT
>NW_013955520.1:4782-5179 GCF_001266775.1 Austrofundulus limnaeus
ACCTTTGACCCTGTTCCTGTAGAGTCTGACCTTTGACCCTGTTCCTGTAGAGTCTGACCTTTGACCCTGTTCCTGTAGTCTGACCTTTGACCCTGTTCCTGTACACTCTGACCTTTGACCCTGTTCCTGTAGAGTCTGACCTTTGACCCTGTTCCTGTAGTCTGACCTTTGACCCTGTTCCTGTACAGTCTGACATTTGACCCTGTTCCTGTAGAGTCTGACCTTTGACCCTGTTACAACAGAGTCTGTCCTTTGACTCTGTGTGTAGAGTCTAATCATTGACCTTTGACTCTGTTCCTGTACAGTCTGACCTTTGACCCTGTTCCTGTAGAGTCTGACCTTGACCCTGTTCCTGTAGTCTGACCTTTGACCCTTTTCCTGTACAGTCTGACCTTTG
>NW_013955520.1:6179-6534 GCF_001266775.1 Austrofundulus limnaeus
ATAGAGTCTGACCTTTGACCCTGTTCCTATAGAGTCTGCTTTGACCCTGTTCCTGTAGAGTCTGACCTTTGACCTAGAGCCTCTAGGGTCTAAGCTTTGACCCAGTGCTTGTAGAGTCTGATCTTTGACCCTGTTCCTGTACAGTCTGACCTTTGACCTTGTTCCTGTAGAGTCTGACCTTTGACCCTGTTCCTGTAGAGTCTGACCTTTGGCCGTGTTCCTGTAGTCTGACCTTTGACCCTGTTCCTGTAGAGTCTAACCTTTGACCCTGTTCCTGTAGAGTCTGACCTTTGACCCTGTTCAATAGAGTCTGACCTTTGACCCTGTTCCTGTAGAGTCTGACCTTTGACCCTGT
>NW_013955520.1:7523-7867 GCF_001266775.1 Austrofundulus limnaeus
AGTCTGACCTTTGGCCCTATTCCTGTAGAGTCTGGCCTTTGACCCTGTTCCTGTAGAGTCTGACTTTTGACCCTGTTCCTGTACAGTCTGACCTTTGACCCTGTTCCTGTACAGTCTGACCTTTGACCCTATTTCTGTAGAGTCTGACCTTTGACCCTGTTCCTGTAGAGTCTGACCTTTGACCCTGTGCTTGAAGAGTGTGACCTTTGACCCTTTGCCTGTAGAGTCTGAATTTGACCTTTGACCTTGTATTTGTAGAATCTGATCTTCGACCTTTGACCCTGTGCCTATTTAGTCTGGCCCTTTGAATCTGTGCCTCTAGGGTCTGAGCTTTGACCCTGTTC
>NW_013955520.1:8867-9507 GCF_001266775.1 Austrofundulus limnaeus
GCTTTGACCCTGTTCTTCTAGGGTCTGACCTTTGACCCTGTACCTGTAAAGTCTAATCTTTGACCTTTGACCCTTTGCCTATACAGTCTGGCCTTCGACTCTGTGCCTCTAGGGTCTCACCTTTGACCCTGTTCCTGTAGAGTCTGAACTTTGACCCTGTTCCTGTACAGTCTGACCTTTGACCCTGTTCCTGTAGAGTCTGACCTTTGACCCTGTTCCTGTAGAGTCTGACCTTTGACACTGTTACCACAGAGTCTGGCCTTTGACACTGTGTGTAGAGTCTGATCTTTGACTTTTGACCCTTTGCCTCTTGAGTCTGACCTTTGGCCCTGTTCCTGTAGAGTCTGAACTTTGACCCTGTTCCTGCAGTCTGACCTTTAACCCTGTTCCTGTAGAGTCTGACCTTTGACCCTGTTCCTGTAGTCTGACCTTTTACCCTGCTAATACAGTCTGGCCTTTGACTCTGTGTGTAGAGTCTGATCTTTGACTTTTGACCCTTTGCCTCTTGAGTCTGACCTTTGGCCCTGTTCCTGTAGAGTCTGAA
This sequence comes from Austrofundulus limnaeus, assembly GCF_001266775.1. Lineage (NCBI taxonomy): Eukaryota > Metazoa > Chordata > Actinopteri > Cyprinodontiformes > Rivulidae > Austrofundulus > Austrofundulus limnaeus. The sequence continues at coordinate 9,412 of NW_013955520.1, forward strand.
CTTTGACCCTGTTCCTGCAGTCTGACCTTTAACCCTGTTCCTGTAGAGTCTGACCTTTGACCCTGTTTCTGTAGAGTCTGACCTTTGACCCTGTTC
>NW_013955520.1:10507-10990 GCF_001266775.1 Austrofundulus limnaeus
CTGTGCCTCTAGGGTCTGATGACCTTTGACCCTGTGCCTCTAGGGTCTGACATTTGACCCTGTGTCTTTAGAGTCTGGCATTTGACCCTATTACTACAGAGTACGGCCTTTGACTCTGTGTGTAGAATCTGATCTTTGACTTTTGACCATTTGCCTCTTGAGTCTGACCTTTGACCCTGTTCCTGTACTGTCTGACCTTTCACCCTGTTCCTGTACAGTCTGACTTTTGACAATTTTCCTGTAGACTCTGACCTTTTACCCTGTTCCTGTAGAGTCTGACCTTTGACCCTGCTACTACAGAGTCTGGCCTTTGACTCTGTGTGTAGAGTCTGATCTTTGACTTTTGACCCTTTTCCTCTTGAGTCTGGCCTTTGGCCCTGTTCCTGTAGAGTCTGACCTTTGACCCTGTCCCTCTAGGGTCTAATCTTTGACCCTGTGCTTGTAGAGTCTGATCTTTGACTTTTGACCCTTTTCCTCTTGAGT
>NW_013955520.1:11897-12478 GCF_001266775.1 Austrofundulus limnaeus
CTGTTCCTGTAGAGTCTGACTTTTGACCCTGTTCCTGTAGAGTCTGACCTTTGACCAAGTCCCTCTAGGGTCTAATCTTTGACCCTGTGCTTGTAGAGTCTGATCTTTTACCTTTGAACCTGTGCTTGTAGAATCTGATCTTTGTCTCTGAGCCTGTAGAGTCTAATCTTTGACCTTTGACTCTGTGCCTCTAGGGTCTGACTTTTGATCCTGTGCCACTGGGGTCTGACCTTTGACCCTGTGTCTGTAGAATCTGACCTTAACCAAGTGCCTCTAGGGTCTAAGCTTTGACCTTGTGCCTGTAGTCTGATCTTTTCCCTTTATCCTTTGTGTGTAGTCTGACCTTTGACCCTGTTCCTATAGAGTCTGACCTTTGACCCTGTTCCTTTAGGGTCTGACCTTTGACCCTTTTCCTGTAGAGTTTGACGTTTGACCCTGTTCCTGTAGAGTCTGATCTTTGACCCTGTTCCTGTAGAGTCTGACCTTTGACCCTGTTCCTGTAGAGTCTGACCTTTGACCCTGTTCCTGTAGAGTCTGACCTTTGACCTAGTGCCTCTAGGGTCTAAGCCTTGACCCTGTGC
>NW_013955520.1:13388-14143 GCF_001266775.1 Austrofundulus limnaeus
ACCTTTGACCCTGTTACTACAGAGTCTGGCCTTTGATTCTGTGTGTAGAGTCTGATCTTTGACTTTTGACCCTTTGCCTTTTGAGTCTGACCTTTGGCCCTGTTCCTGTAGAGTCTGACCTTTGACCCTGTTCCTTTAGAGTCTGACCTTTGACCCTGTTCCTGTAGAGTCTGACCTTTGACCCTGTTCCTGTAGAGTCTGACCTTTGACCTAGTGCCTCTAGGGTCTAAGCCTTGACCCTGTGCTTGTAGAGTCTAATCTTTGACCTTTGACTCTGTGCCTCTAGGGTCTGACCTTTGACCCTGTGCCTCTAGGGTCTTACATTTGACCCTGTGTCTGTAGAGTCTGGCCTTTGACTCTGTGTAGAGTCTGATCTTTGACTTTTGACCCTTTGCCACTTGAGTCTCACTTGTGGCCCTGTTCCTGTAGAGTCTGACCTTTTACCTTTGAACAGGAGCTTGTAGAATCAGATCTTTGACCCTGTGCCTGTAGAGTCTAATCTTTGACCTTTGACTCTGTGCCTCTAGGGTCTGCCCTTTGACCCTGTGCCTCTAGGGTCTGACATTTGACCCTGTGTCTGTAGAGTCTGGCCTTTGACCCTGTTACTACAGCGTCTGGCCTTTGACTCTGTGTAGAGTCTGATCTTTGACTTTTGACCCTTTGCCACTTGAGCCTCACCTGTGGCCCTGTTCCTGTAGAGTCTGACCTTTGACCCTGTTCCTGTAGTCTGACCTTTGGCCCTGTTCCTGTAGAGT
>NW_013955520.1:15060-15406 GCF_001266775.1 Austrofundulus limnaeus
TCCTACTGGTCCTCCTGATCCTACTGGTCCTCCTGATCCTACTCGTCCTACTGGTCCTCCTGATCCTCCTGGTCCTCCTGGTCCTCCTGATCCAACTGATCCTCCTGGTACTACTGATCCTACTGGTCCTACTGGTCATCCTGATCCTACTGGTCCTCCTAATCTTACTGGTCCTCCGGATCCTACTGGTCCTCCTGATCCTCCTGATCCTACTGGTCTTCCCGATCCTCCTGGTCCTCCTGGTCCTACTGGTCCTCCCAATCCTCCTGGTCCTCCTGATCCTACTGGTCCTCCTGATCCTTCTGGTCCTCCTGGTCCTCCTGATCCTACTGGTCCTCCTGATCCT
>NW_013955520.1:16406-16791 GCF_001266775.1 Austrofundulus limnaeus
TAGAGTCTGACCTTTGACCCTGTTCCTGTAGAGTCTGACCTTTGACCCTGTTCCTGTAGAGTCTGACCTTTGACCCTGTTCCTGTAGTCTGACCTTTTACCCTGCTAATACAGTCTGGCCTTTGACTCTGTGTGTAGAGTCTGATCTTTGACTTTTGACCCTTTGCCTCTTGAGTCTGGCCTTTGGCCCTGTTCCTGTAGAGTCTGACCTTTGACCCTGTTCCTGTACAATCTGTCCTAAGACCCTGTTCCTGTACAGTCTGACCTTTGACCCTTTTCCAGTACAGTCTGACCTTTGACCCTGTTCCTGTAGAATCTGACCTTTGACACTGTTCCTGTAGAGTCTAACTTTTGACCCTGTTCCTGTAGAATCTGACCTTTGACAC
>NW_013955521.1:0-2531 GCF_001266775.1 Austrofundulus limnaeus
TGAGACAGGAAAATACAACAAATGATTAACAAAAGTAACGTCCATCTTTTTCCTCAGAAAATGTGTCGCAAATTCAAACACATTAGCCTGCTGTAAACCAGACCCTGTCCTTCACTTTGCTTCGGACGAGGGTCTGGACTTGATGCCTAGACAAGTGATTGTATTTCGTGTAAGCTCCGCCCTCTAAGGCTATCGCAGATGGGTACCCCCACGCGCGCTCGCGCATTCTGAAGAGCCTATAGTCTACGCCCACTTACCGTGGGCCTCACCTCGGTCCGTATAAAAGGGGAGGACGGACCTGAGTTCAGCTCCCCTTTTTTCTTCAGCTTCGGCATTCGACATGTAACCATAGAAGACGCCCATACATGTAAGTGCTATGATTTATTTTATATTGACATGGAATTTGTGTCCGGCGCCACCGAGCAATGATCCGCGCAGCTGTCCTTCCGGGCTGCTCGGTGATTGGTTTCCCCGGCACAACCCGTTTTTTTACTCCGGTCCCCTTCCTCGGAGAAGGTTGATCGTGGTTTGGCTAGCATATATTTTTCCCGCGGGTGTCCCTGCGGTATGGTATTATGCTAACCTAAGGCGCCGGACATCTTCGTGTCTCCACGGAGTCCCCTATTTTGCATAGCCGCTACTGACTCACTCGTTACACGGATGTGGTAGCCAGTCGTTAAGGCTTTAGACACCGACGTTTCCAGCCAGGACTGGACTGGAAGCTTTTTTCAGATTTTTCGGACCATGCTCTTCTCATCTTCGGCATGGTCTGAGCTATCTTCTTCCGGGGATGGAGGCCCAGGCTAGCGGGTTTCCCGCCGGAGATCACGGTGGCAAACTAGCTAAGCAGGTTAGCCACCTAGCTAAGCTAAGCAGTGCGCTATTCTCAGCGTTTTTGCGCCGAACTGGACCCCGCTTTTCAGTGGAGAAGCTGGAGTCAGGGTGCTGCCGCTTGGTGTAGCTTCTAGCCACAGACGTGCTATGTAGCTTGACCAGGGCAGTTGCAGACTGCTGCTAGCTGGTTTGTAATACATACAAGACGGGTTTTGCACCTAGCATGGAGATGCTAGCTGCAATGCTAGGAGTTGCTTACTCCAAGCTGAAAGCTCCGGTCTTGTTCCACGCGGACGTGACAAAGTGGAGGGGGTGACCGTCTTCGGCTCTTGCCGGTCCCAGTACTGGAATCTTCATCCTCCATGGTCTTCGTCACTGAGGCGGAGCGATCTGCCGGATGGCGACCTTTCCTCTCACAAGCGGTAGACCAGCAGCTTGGCAGCTGGGCTGACCGGTCCCGGCATCGTACGGCACAGTCGGGCGCTGCGACCAACAACATCACTCCCCAGGCCGTCAACTTAAAAAAATGCGATGGGACCACAGCACAGAGGCCAGCACGAGTTTGAATCTCTGCGCTGTTTAGGCCTGGTTTGCTTCCTGCATCGTGGTTTGGAAGCAGGAGAAATGTGTATGGCTAAGGCTAGGTCCGCTAGTTCTGAAACTAGCCGGCCTCTGGTCCTTGCTAAACAGTCACACACAAAAAACATCTTCTCCCACCGTTCCACGTTCGGTGGCCCGTTCCGCCCCCTCGTGGCCGGCGAACACACACACACTCTTCTCTTCGCCCCGCCGGTGAACGGCGGACATAAGACAGACAGCATGAGCCCCGCTTCATTTCACCATGAATCCACCAATTACAGCAGTGCGATGAGCGCTGTGTTTTGGCTCCACTGAAACTCGCCTTAACTCATCCTCACGTACGGCCCCGGAGGCGACCCTTCCTGAGCCGCATTCATAACGACGGCACGCAAGGCTCCCCGGAGCTCCTGCACAGCCCCTTCGAGCAAAGCCTCCCATGGGTCACACGAGAGAGCGTGAGGAACTCCTAAACAAGGAAGTCTTTTCCAAAGTTCCAAGTGGGAAGGAATACGAGGGTTTTTATTCCCGATATTTCCTTGTCCCCCCCCCCCCCAAAAAAAAACGGGTGCAATGAGACTGATCCTGGATCTGTTGTTTTTTCAACAATTCACACTGAAAAGACCTTTTCACATGTTGACTACCAAACAGATGCTCACATGTGTTCAGGTAGGCGACTGGTTCACGTCAACCGACCTGAAAGATGCTCATTTTCATGTCCCGGTCATTCCGGCGCACAGAAAATACCTGCGTTTCTCTTTTCAGCAGAATCAGTACCAGTACAACCATCTGTCTTTCGGTTACGCACTGGCACCACGCACCTTCTCAAAATGCGTAGAGACAGCACTGCAGCCTCTGCGCTCAGCAGGAATGAGAATCCTGTTTTATCTGGACGACTTGCTCCTGCTGGCTCCATCCAGACAGGAAGCAGCGTCACAGACAGAGAAACTGTCAGCACACTTCAGGATGCTGGGTTTCTCCATAAACCGGGACAAGAGTTCTCTCATTCCGGCCCAATCCATCACGTATCTGGGTGTGGATCTGAACTCAGTCACCATGACAGCTCATCTGTCGCTAACCAGAAAAGAGACTGAGTTTTGAAGTTTCACAGGATTGTCGGT
>NW_013955521.1:3531-6265 GCF_001266775.1 Austrofundulus limnaeus
ATCCCGGTCATCCCGGCGCACAGAAAATACCTGCGTTTTCTTTTTTCAGCAGACTCAGTACCAGTACAACCGTCTGCCTTTTCGGTTACGCACTGGCACCACGCACCTTCTCAAAATGCGTAGAGACAGCACTGCAGCCTCTGCGCTCAGCGGGAATGAGAATCCTGTTTTATCTGGACGACTTGCTCCTGCTGGCTCCATCCAGACAGGAAGCACAGACGGAGAAACTGTCAGCACACCTAAGGATGCTGGTTTTGTTCCATAAACTGGAAAAAGAGTTCTCTCATTCTGGCCAATCCATCACGTATTTGGGTGTGGATCTGAACTCAGTCACCATGACAGCTCATCTGTCCCTAACCAGAAAAGAGATTCTGCTGTCGTTGTTAGCGCATGTCAGACCCCGCAGGTCAGTGACAGCTCTAACCATCATGCGCCTCTTGGGCATGATGACAGCAGCCCACGCGGTGGTTCCACTCAGGCTGCTACACACAAGACACTTACAGCGGTAGTTCTCCCGGCTAAAGATCGATCCGATACGCCACAAGCGCAGGATCGTATTGATCCCTTCCTCAGTGGAGGCGGATCTGAGCCACTGGAGGAAGCCGCACACACTGTCAGCAGGGGTCCCTCTGAGCAGAGCGACACATCACGTGCCGGTCTTCACAGACGCGTCACTGTCAGGGTGGGGGGGACATGCTTGTCCCAGACTATGGGAGACCGCTGGTCTGCCCATCCTGTCCCCCACATAAATGTTCTGGAACTTCAAATTGTGTGGAAAGTGCTGGTGCCTTTTCACTCATCTGGTCTGGGACCAGCATGTTCTGGTCCACACGGACAACAAAGTGGCAGCAGCTTACAAAACCGCCGGGGAGGGGTACGTTCCCGGCAGCTGCTGGACACAGCCAGAGAGCTTCTCCTCTGGGCACATGCCCACTTGCGCTCAATTTGAGTGGTTTACATTCCGGGTGTGCTGAACAGGGGAGCAGACATCATGTCCAGAGGGGGTCCCCAGGATGGGGACTGGGCCCTGCACATGACCATAATTACGCAAATCTGGGACAGATTCGGCAAGGTGGAAGTGGACCTGTTCGCCAGCAGAGAAAACGCACAGTGCGACCTCTGGTTCTCCCTGAGCTCACGGGACGACCCTCCTCTGGGAGTGGACGCTTTGCGCACCGTCCCTGGCCAGACAAGCTGCTTTATGCCTTCCCTCCTGTCCCTCTGATCCCGCGACTACTGGACCGGATCAGAGCAGACCGCCGGCGGGTTATTCTGATCGCTCCAGAGCACACGGGAGCGCACTGGTTCCCGGTTCCTCCAGTCAGTACTGTCAGGCCTCCCGCTCCAGCTATCTTGGCAGGAGGACGCTCTCCTGCAGGCGGGAGGATCAATCAGGAGCTTCCCAAAACTGGGCCAGCCCCTTTGGGCCTGGCCGCTGAGCGGGAACGCTTAATAGACCTGGGTCTATCTGCTGATGTGGTGCGCACCATCCAGGATGCGTGCGCAGCATCCACAGTCTTACCCTACACAGCCAAGTGGTCATGCTTTCAGCATTGGTGTGTAGAAAAAACTGCAGACTCAGTTTCCTGCTCTTTGTCCTGCATTCTGTCTTTCCTACAGATGCTAATGGACAGAGGTTTAGCCTTCAGCATCGTTAAAATGCATGCTGCGGCATTTTTTCCTCCAGTCACGTGGGTTTTGGTGACAGGACTGTTTTTTAATCATCCGTTGGTAAAACGGTTCTTAAAGGGAGTGCACAGGCGCAGACCTGTCACACGCACATTCGTACCACAGTGGGTTTTAACACTGGTGCTACGTGCTTTGACTAAAGCCCCCTTTGAGTCTTTGGATCAGGTCTCAATAAAGTTTTTGTCTCAAAAACAGCGCTGCTGTTAGCGTTAACATCAGCAAAGAGAGTCAGCGAGCTGTCTGCCTTGTCAGTGTCTCCCTCCTGCCTCAGGACACGGGAGGATGGCAACTCTGCCTCTTTGCGTCCAAATCCGGCTTTTATGCCTAAAAACATCACAAGCTCTTACAGCTCCAGAGTTATTACTCTGAGCGGCTTCTGTCCTCCTCCTCATAATTTGGAGAAGGAAGCAGTTTTTCCACCTGCTATGTCCCATGCGCGCACTCTCGTGTTATGTTTCACACACGGCACAGATCAGGCGCTCTCAGTGCTCTTTTGTTCACTGCAGAGAGCAGTCTGCAGGACAACCTTTGTCTTCTCGGAGGCTGTCACATTGGTTTTGTGAAGCGTTTTTCGCTGATTTACATCTCATCAGGTCTGCAGCCTCCAGCTGTACTGTCAGCTCATTCCACAAGGGGATTCTCTTCCTCCACCGCTCTGTACAGTGGAGTATCAATCCAGGATATCTGCTCTGCAGCCTCCTGGTCATCCCCTTGCCCCTTCATCCGTTTTTTATCTACGGGATGTTTGGGCCCCACTCTGACTCACTCTGTTCTCAGGACCGTGTCAAAGTAATATATTTTGTCTTAAATTATTGGACAACAATGACCTTTATGCTTGAAGTGTTACTGCATACACAGTGTGCTGTCTCTTCTTCACATCATCTGGATCATGTGATGGACACAGGGGCTCATGCAAATCTGTTCACTATGTGAATCAGCTTTTGCTGCTGCCTTTTTTTTTGCTGAGGATCGGTGTATCTGGCTAGGGTCAGAGAATTATGGGGGTCTAAAATTGGTGTGGATCCAGTTTATGATAGGCCTACCT
>NW_013955522.1:0-366 GCF_001266775.1 Austrofundulus limnaeus
TTTGTGACCCCACTCGGATTTTGGGAATTCAATAGAATGCCCCAAGGAGTGACTAATGCACCAAGTACTTTCCAACGCCTTATGGAGAAGTGCATGGGGGATTTGCATTTGAAAGAAGTTTTGGTCTTTTTGGATGATTTGATTATTTTCTCTGATACCTTAGAAGAACACGAGAGTAGGTTAATGAGAGTGTTGCAGCGACTCAAAGATTATGGCCTTAAATTATCACCACAAAAATGTAAGTTTTTCCAAACTTCTGTACGTTATTTGGGCCATGTAGTCTCTGAACATGGGGTTGAAACAGATCCAGAAAAAATAAGTGCTTTAAAATCCTGGCCAGTGCCTCAAACATTAAAAGAGCTGCGA
>NW_013955522.1:2649-3230 GCF_001266775.1 Austrofundulus limnaeus
ATGGGAGAGAGACATCTATGTGGTAATTGGATGTGTGGGTGATCTTCCTGTATATGTTGTGAGACCAGAAACTGATCCCTCTAGAGGAGCCCGAACTCTGCACAGAGACCTCCTTCTTCCTTGTGGATTTCTTCCCCAGACTGAAGAAGTTAACCAACCAGTTTCCACACCTGCTAATAGGCCTCGGACTCGTAATCAGCAGGAGACAGTGGAGGATCCAGAGGACAGCCTGGATGAAGAGGATGAGGAGAGGAGTTTATCTCATTTTTCAGTCTTGCCAACTGTAAAGGTCAGTGTTAAGGATAACATTCCTGCCCAAACTATGAACGGAGTTCCTTTACCCCAAATGGAACAGCTAAATAATTCACTTGTCGAAGAATCATCTCTATCTGATGCTGTGGATGTACCGGAAGTCGAGGAAGAAGATCAGATGGACCTGGGAGATCCAACTGAGCCTGAACATGTTCCTGAACTGAGCCCATTAGAGGAAAATATGGAGTTCCACAGCCCAGTAGAGACATCTCCTAATGCAATAAAATCATCACCACATTCCACTGAAACACCAGTGGTTGCTCCTGAGT
>NW_013955522.1:4256-4568 GCF_001266775.1 Austrofundulus limnaeus
AAGTTTGTTACAATTTTTCATAAATAAAGTTCTAGTTTAATTTGTTCTGCTGGCAGATTCTTTATTTATTTATTTCAATACGTGTGCATGTCATGTATAGCAGCACGGACGCTTTAGCCCTTTTTAGCCTGACACAGGTCACTGGCTATTTTACACACACCCACACGTTTGTTCTGTTGTCCTCATGGGGACTTTGAAATGACTTCTATTAATTTACTGGTCATTTCTTTAGCCTAATGTAACCCTGGTCAAAATAGCCCTCAATGAAAATGAGTTGTTATAAAAGTAGCCATAAAAACACATGGCAAATGA
>NW_013955522.1:5568-9566 GCF_001266775.1 Austrofundulus limnaeus
GATCTTGCTGATATGCAAACACAAATAACCGAGCTGCAGAGTCAACTGACTAGATTGAAGCCACAAAAATCAGTCCAACCTGCAACTTCTCAAAATGATCTGGTCACAGAGTTAAAAGCACAAATTTCTGAGCTTCAAAGCCATCTGGCTAGACTAAAACCAGCAAATCCTTCTAGGAAAAGTTATAGTGCGCCAAAAACTAATGTTAAGACACAGCTTAAGCCTAAAGTACCTGAACAAGCATCAACAGCCCGAACTCCGAAGAGCAGGCCAAAACCTGGGTACTGTTTTCAATGCGGCGAAGATGGTCATATGGTTTCAGCGTGCTCCAATGACCCAAATCCATCCTTAGTTGCTGATAAAAGGAAGCAGTTGAAAGAGAAACAATTACTTTGGGACAAACAGAACAGTCAAACGCAGTCTTTAAACTAAAGCAAGCCCCCATTGAGGGACAGATGGGTGCTACCAATGAAACCAGTCCCTCTGAACATTCAAGTAAAACCAAAAAATGTTTCAATCACAACCACTCAGCCTCTGTAAAGATACCCAAAGGTCTAGTTGGAGCCAAGTACACTGCTGAAGTACAAATTAATGGACAAGTTTGCAACTGCCTTCTCGATACTGGGTCCCAAGTGACAACAGTGTCCCAGCCGTTTTATGAAAGTCATCTCTCACATCTGGAAATCCATTCAATACACGACCTGCTTGAGATCGAAGCCGCCAATGGTCAGAATATTCCATATTCAGGCTATATTTGTGTTGATATCACTTTTCCAAAGGACTGTTTTGGACACGAACTGACTGTGTCTTCTCTTGCATTGATTATTCCAGACACACGCTCCAGTGTCCAGTCTTCTCTCTTGATCGGCACCAATACTCTTGACCTTCTTTTTGAAAACCTTTCTCTAACCAATACAGACCCCAGTATCCTTGCTTATAGCTACAGAGTGGTGCTGAGTGTGTTACAGAAGAGACACCAACAAAAAGAGGATGGACACCTTGGCCTTGTCAGACTGGCTGGAAAGGAGCCTGAAATCATTCCTGCAGGCCAAAGCAAAGTCTTGGAGGGGTCAATTCAGGTGAATGCAAACACCCCAGAAAAGTGGGTTGTAGTTGAGTCCCCCTACACCTCTTCTTTGCCAGGCGGTGTTCTTGTTACAAACTGTTTACTTACCCTTCCTGAGAAAAACTCACAAAGGCTTCCGGTGGTCCTGCGAAATGAAAGCAAACATGACATAGTTATTCCTGCAAAGAGTGTTATTGCTGAAATTCATGCTATGCAAGAGATTTTGTCAACCCCTCAGGTCTCCCAGGAGCCCAAGATTTCCAGTACAAAGCACCCTGAGCTTAATCTAAACTTTGCAGATTCGCCAATCTCTGCTGAATGGAAAGAACGAATTATGCAGAAATTGACTGCCATGCCTGAGGTTTTTGCACTGCATGATACAGACTTTGGTTGCACAAATAAAGTAAAGCACCAAATTAAACTGAGCGACGAGACCCCGTTTAAGCACAGACCCCGTCCTATACGACCACAAGATGTTGACGCTGTGCGGAGACATTTGCAGGAGCTGTGGGAGTCAGGAGTAATACGCGAATCTGAGTCGTCTTTTTCCTCCCCAATAGTGGTGGTAAAGAAGAAAAACGGAGATGTAAGACTTTGTGTTGATTATCGGAAGTTAAATCAGAACACCATCAAAGATGCCTATGCGCTTCCTAATTTGGAAGAAGCCTTTTCAGCCCTCACAGGATCAAAATGGTTCTCGGTCCTTGATCTCAAAAGTGGGTACTATCAAGTTGAAGTAGATGAGGCAGATAAGCACAAGACAGCTTTTGTATGTCCACTGGGATTCTTTGAGTTCAACCGAATGCCGCAGGGCATAACCAATGCTCCCAGTACATTTCAAAGGCTGATGGAAAGATGTATGGGTGACATCAATCTTAAGGAAGTCCTAGTCTTTTTGGATGACCTTATAGTCTTTTCAGAAACCCTTGAACAACATGAAGCACGTCTTCTCCATGTGCTCAGTCGTCTCAAAGAATACGGTCTAAAACTATCACTTGAGAAATGCAAGTTTTTTCAGACATCAGTGAGGTACTTGGGGCACATTGTCTCTCAGCGAGGGGTTGAAACAGACCCTGAAAAAGTGGCAGCCATAACAACTTGGCCAAGCCCCAAGAATCTAAAAGAACTCCGTTCCTTCTTAGGTTTTGCGGGGTATTATAGACGATTTATAAAGGACTTCTCTAAAATCGTCAAACCCCTTACTAACCTAACAGCTGGATATCCCCCACTGAGAAAGAGTAGTCCTAAGCCTAACATGGACCAGTACTTTCAGCCAAAAGCTCCTTTTGGGGAAAGATGGACAAAGAGTTGTCAACAAGCATTTGAAACAATAATCAACAAACTAACTACAGCCCCAGTCTTAGGTTTTGCCGACCCCAAGTTGTCGTATGTGCTACATACAGATGCCAGTACAACTGGGTTAGGGGCAGCTATTTATCAAGAGCAGGAAGGAGAGATGCGCGTAATTGCATACGCAAGCCGAGGTCTGTCAAGAAGTGAGAGCCGTTACCCCGCTCACAAGCTTGAGTTCCTTGCCCTTAAGTGGGCGGTAACAGAAAAGTTTTGTGATTATTTGTATGGCAGTCCCTTCACAGTGATAACTGACAGCAATCCTCTAACCTATATTCTAACCACCGCTAAATTGGATGCAACAAGTTATCGCTGGCTGTCAGCGCTGTCATCTTTTGAGTTCCAGCTTCGCTACAGAGCCGGCAAACAGAACGTGGATGCAGATGGACTATCACGCCGTCCACACCCAGAACCAGTAAATGACCTTGTCTCTCTGAAGGAACAGGAGCGAATCCACCAATTTGTACAACATCACTTACCTGGCACAGATCTTTTCACTCACATTCCTTCTCATGCTGTCAGTGCCATCTGTGAAAAGCACTTGGTCCTCCAGTCTGTTGACACAGACCACTATGATCTTACCTTTCCACTGGTAACATCTCTGTCTATGTCTGCTAATGCTATTCCTGACAGCTTTGATCAGTGCATTGCTTCTCCGGTCATCCCAAGTATGTCAGAAGAAGAAATAAGCCAAAGTCAGAGAAATGATCCTGCTATCAGTGAAATCATGCACCAGCTTGAAACAGGTGAGACACCTTCCCCTATGGTGCGAAAAGAAATCCCACAACTTTCCATCTATCTGCGTGAGATGAACAAACTTGAGTTGCAGAGTGGGATTTTGTACCGAAAAAGGCAAGTAGGAGAAGGAACTCAGTATCAACTCGTTCTCCCTGAAAGCCTAAGACCTATGGTGTTGACAAGCCTTCATGATGACATGGGTCATCTTGGAATTGACAGGACCCTTGACTTGACCAGAGCCAGATTCTTCTGGCCAAAAATGGCATCAGACGTTGAACAAAAAATCAAAACTTGCAGTCGGTGTGTTTGTCGAAAGACCTTGCCAGAGAAAGCGGCACCTTTAGTAAACATCCAAGTCACCAGACCTCTTGAGTTATTGTGCATCGACTTTATGACAATCGAACCCGATTGCAGTAAAACTAAAGATGTCCTTGTCATCACTGACTTTTTTACTAAATACGCTGTAGCAACCCCTACTCCAAACCAAAAGGCTCGAACCGTAGCCAAAGCCTTGTGGGAAAACTTCATCGTCCACTATGGCTTTCCAGAGAAGTTGCACAGCGATCAAGGTGCAGATTTTGAATCTAAAACCATCAAAGAGCTATGTGACCTAGCTGGGATTCAAAAAGTCAGAACTTCACCCTACCACCCTAGAGGAAACCCGGTGGAAAGATTTAATAGGACCTTACTTAACATGCTGGGTACACTCATGGATGAAGACAAGAAACATTGGCATGACTTTGTAAAGCCACTCGTACACGCGTATAACTGCACCAAACATGAGAGCACTGGATTTACGCCTTACGAGTTAATGTTTGGTAGGCAGCCAAAACTACCAATAGAC
>NW_013955523.1:0-279 GCF_001266775.1 Austrofundulus limnaeus
TGTCCACAGTGAGACAGACAGATTTTCATGTGTCCACAGTGAGACAGACAGATGTTCATGTGTCCACAGTGAGACAGACAGATGTTCATGTGTCCACAGTGAGACAGACAGATTTTCATGTGTCCACAGTGAGACAGACAGATGTTCATGTGTCCACAGTGAGACAGACAGATGTTCATGTGTCCACAGTGAGACAGACAGATTTTCATGTGTCCACAGTGAGACAGAAAGATGTTCATGTGACCTTAGTGAGACAGACAGATTTTCATGTGTCCACAG
>NW_013955523.1:995-1929 GCF_001266775.1 Austrofundulus limnaeus
GTCCACCATCTATCCATCAACTGTCCATCTGCCCGCCATCTGTCCACCAACTGTCCATCTGTCCACCATCTGTCCATCTGTCCACCATCCATCATCTGTCTACCATCTGTCCACCAACTGTCCACCATCTGTCCAACTGTCCATCTGTCCACCAACTGTCCATCTGTCCACCATCTGTCCATCTGTCCACCAACTGTTCATCTGTCCACCATCTATCCACCAACTGTCCATCTGTCCACCAACTGTCCATCTGTCCACCATCATTCCACCATCTATCCATCTGTCCAACTGTCCATCTGTCCACCATCTGTCCATCTGTCCACCATCCATCCATCTGTCTACCATCTGTCCACCAACTGTCCACCATCTGTCCAACTGTCCATCTGTCCACCAACTGTCCATCTGTCCACCATCTTTCCATCTGTCCACCATCTGTCCACTATCTGTCCATCTGTCCACCATCTATCCATCTGTCCACCAACTGTCCACCAACTGTCAATCTGTCCACCATCTGTCCACCAACTGTCCATCTGTCCACCATCTTTCCATCTGTCCACCATCTGTCCACTATCTGTCCATCTGTCCACCATCTATCCATCTGTCCACCAACTGTCCACCAACTGTCAATCTGTCCACCATCTGTCCATCTGTCTACCATCTATCCATCTGTCCACCAACTGTCCATCTGACCACCAACTGTCCACCATCTGTTAATCTGTCCACCATCTATCCATCAACTGTCCATCTGCCCGCCATCTGTCCACCAACTGTCCATCTGTCCACCATCTGTCCACCATCTGTCCATCTGTCCACCATCTGTCTAACTGTCCATCTGTCCACCATCTGTCCATCTGTCCACCATCTGTCCATCTGTCCACCATCTATCCAATTGTCCATCTGTCCACCATCTGTCCAACTGTCCATCTGTCCACCA
>NW_013955523.1:2929-3814 GCF_001266775.1 Austrofundulus limnaeus
GTAATATATGTCCCTCAGACAGGGACAGCAGTGACCCTGACAGGCAGAAGCAGCTATACATAATGGATACATTTATTTATTTATTTTAGAAGCTTGTTTTTGAGGACGGTGAGGATTTTCAGAAAACTCTCAGGTCTTTTTTCCTCATCATATGACCTAATTGTGTTTTAAAGTAAGCGGACACACCTGAACAGTGAAATGTTCAAAGATTAAACTGAAACATGAACAGTTAGAGTGTGTTTTCCTGTCAAACAGGATGAAAGCTGTTTGCTGCTGTTGCTTCACTCTGAACATTTCACCTTCAGTTGAAAGCTTTCACCACAACACTGAAGAAACATTCAGTGTTGAAACAGAGCAAACTTCTTTAACTGTTGCTTTTATTCTTCCCACCAGCATTAAGACAAAAATAAAAACAATAAAAATACATTCTTACAATCTAAACAAACCAAAGCTTCATAGTGACAGTTGGTGCATGGTCCCAGTAGAAACATGTCAGAGTGATTAGATTTATATCAGTTTCTACATGCAGACATGTCTCAGTTTGTCCTGTAAACATGAGGAATATGGTGTTACATTTGTGCCATCAGTTTGAGCACACACTAACACTGATCTGAGAGCAGATATTAATATGAACAAACAAGAATTACAACTGTGTGCACTCAAACACACACACACTCACACAGCTCTCTTCCTGCTTGTGCTCGATCCTCCCTCCTCAACTTCCTCTCTGCTCGCTCACAGCTCTGCCTCTGCTGTGGGATCAGTCCTGTGCCAGCAGAACTGAGGATGAAACTGAATGCACCGGTTTGAAAATGAATTTTACTACGTTGAAACAGACTTTAAAGTTTTGTATCTGAATTAATTTACTTTGAAACTGTATTTTGG
>NW_013955523.1:4814-5351 GCF_001266775.1 Austrofundulus limnaeus
GTCTACACCAGAGTGTGTACCAGAGTCTGTACCAGAGTCTGAACAAGAGTCTGAACAAGAGTCTACACCAGAGTGTGTACCAGAGTCTGTACCAGAGTCTGAACAAGAGTCTGAACAAGAGTCTGAACAAGAGTCTGAACAAGAGTCTGAACAAGAGTCTGTACGAGAGTCTACACCAGAGTCTGTACCAGAGTCTGAATAAGAGTCTACACCAGAGTGTGTACCAGAGTCTGTACCAGAGTCTGAACAAGAGTCTGAACAAGAGTCTGAACAAGAGTCTGAACAAGAGTCTGTACGAGAGTCTGAACAAGAATCTGTACCAGAGTCTGTATGAGAGTCTGAACAGGAGTCTGTACCAGAGTCTGTACCAGAGTCTGCACCAGAGTCTGAACAAGAGTCTGTATGAGAGTCTGAACAGGAGTCTGTACCAGAGTCTGTACCAGAGTCTGCACCAGAGTCTGTACCAGAGTCTGTATGAGAGTCTGAACAGGAGTCTGTACCAGAGTCTGTATGAGAGTCTGAACAGGAGTCTGTACC
>NW_013955523.1:6271-7879 GCF_001266775.1 Austrofundulus limnaeus
TATATTTGACTTCTTTCCCCAAACAGTCATAACAACAAGTTATATCCATCAAAAGTCATAAATAGAAGGAGGAAAATGCTACATCACCCATATACATGTTAGTACATGTGAAACGACTCTTAATTACAAAAACATTTTCTACCTGGTTGTGGATTTCCTCCCAAAAGCGTCTGATAAGCTGGCACCCCCTGAAGATGTGTTGGTGTGGCTGCCTCAGTCCCACCCTGTGTCCAGCAGAGACCTCCACCTCCCAGATGACTCTTCTGAATCACTGTGATGAAAAAACTCACAATGTTTGTCCAACAGAAGTCTCACCAAGCATCTGATGCTGTGTTTTACTGCTGCTGTGTGCTCAGATTGTGTTGTTGTTGATCCTGGTCTGTTTCATGTGTTTATACCAGTGGAGAACAGGTCCTCTTCAGAACAAATACAAAAAGAAGTCAGTGTTAATCCCAGTCGGCACTGGAACCCTCCAGTTTGTGATATGATACAAACCATGAAGCTCTGCTGGTTGTGTTTGTTGTTGGTCCACACACACTCACAGGAAAACATGAGTCCACCTCCTTCACCTGTAAAGGTGTCCACACACAGAGCCAGGACAGAGTGAGATGATCCGGTCCATCAGGTCTGATGTGATCCAGCAGCTCTGTGAGGTTTCTGTGTGACTGGTCCCAAACACATTTCCTGATTGGTGTGTTTGAAGTTACATCCTGATGTCGTGACAGATTCCACATGTGACCTGGTCTGTCTGGATCATCAGAGAGAGGAGGTAATGTTTTCAGTCTGTCTGTGTGTCTGTGGACAAAATGACTCAACATCTTCTGGATGTATTTTCATGAAATGTTTACCACAGCTGGGTATTGGCCAAAGGAACACACCATTGGTGATGATCCAGATCCAGGAGTTTTTTGAAGTTATTCTTCTGTATTACAGGATGGAGGGACTTGTTGTTGGTGGAGGTCAGCGCTCTCTGAGTGCTTCTAGTTTGATTATATTCAGACAGCAGATGACATGACTGAGCTGATCCTCAGCTCCATGCAGCAGAGCATGTTTGATGTGTTGTGGTGAAGATCATTGAAGCTGAGAGTGAAACGTTTGTCCCTCACACTGCAGACACACAACTACTGCCTGCAGTCTGTCAGGCTCTGCTCTTTGTTTCTCATCAGTGGCTTCAAGTTTTTTCTAAAAATCATTGAAACAAATCTTTGATTTTCAGGTTTTTATGTTCCTCTCATATGTTTGAGTTTTCTTAACGTTTTCCCACTTTTTAACAGTAAGCATGTTAGATGACCTGATGAGCCTGATCTAGAAATTATATAAATATTATTAATAGTTTGTGGAGGTCTGCTGTATGAGGTCAGGTGGACCCTGCCTCTCACAGAGCGCGACTGTTTGCTTGTCTATCAGAGCCCCCCCACATCCCCCCACAGTCCAAGCTACTCCTGATGGTCTCCAACGCTGTGGAAACAGAAAACTGGGGGGAATGAGACAAATGTTTGAAGTGACCTGCATCTGAATCCTTTCTGTTCAGGTGCCAAACTTATTATGAGTGATTTTTATTTTTATTAATTTAAGTAAATATTCTTTCAGATGTACCTGATGAAGAAT
>NW_013955523.1:8879-9887 GCF_001266775.1 Austrofundulus limnaeus
CTGAACAAGAGTGTACCAGAGTCTGTACCAGAGTCTGTACCAGAGTCTGAACAAGAGTCTGTACCAGAGTCTGAACGAGAGTCTGTACCAGAGTCTGAACAAGAGTCTGCACCAGAGTCTGTACCAGAGTCTGAACAAGAGTGTACCAGAGTCTGTACCAGAGTCTGTACCAGAGTCTGAACAAGAGTCTGTACCAGAGTCTGAACGAGAGTCTGTACCAGAATCTGAACGAGAGTCTGTACCAGAGTCTGAACGAGGGTCTGAACGAGAGTCTGAACAGGAGTCTGTACCAGAGTCTGAACAAGAGTCTGTACCAGAGTCTGAACAAAAGTCTGAACAAGAGTCTGTACGAGAGTCTACACCAGAGTCTGTACCAGAGTCTGAACAAGAGTCTGTACCAGAGTCTGAACAAGAGTCTGTACCAGAATCTGAACGAGAGTCTGTACCAGGGTCTGAACGAGAGTCTGAACAGGAGTCTGTACCAGAGTCTGAACAAGAGTCTACACCAGAGTCTGTACCAGAGTCTGAACAAGAGTCTGTACCAGAGTCTGAACAAGAGTCTACACCAGAGTCTGTACCAGAGTCTGTACCAGAATCTGAACAAGAGTGTGAACAAGAGTCTGTACGACAGTCTACACCAGAGTCTGTACCAGAGTCTGTACAAGAGTCTGAACAAGAGTCTGTACCAGAGTCTGAACAAGAATCTGTACCAGAATCTGAACGAGAGTCTGAACAGGAGTCTGTACCAGAGTCTGTACCAGAGTCTGCACCAGAGTCTGCACCAGAGTCTGAACAAGAGTCTGTACGAGAGTCTACACCAGAGTCTGTACCAGAGTCTGAACGAGAGTCTGTACCAGAGTCTGAACAAGAGTCTGTACCAGAGTCTGTACGAGAGTCTACACCAGAGTCTGTACCAGAGTCTGAACAGGAGTCTGTACCAGAGTCTACACCAGAGTCTGTAACAGAGTCTACACCAGAGTCTGTAACAGAGTCTACACCAGAGTCTGT
>NW_013955524.1:0-527 GCF_001266775.1 Austrofundulus limnaeus
AGCACCGTGCAGAACCTACAAGACCCGTCCACTGCTGCACCGTGCAGAACCTACAAGACCCATCCACTGCTGCACCGTGCAGAACCAGCTGCTGGGAACAATGTGACGTCAGATCACAGACATAAACTACAGCAGCAGGTTTCCTTTCAGAGTGTAGACATATGTCAGTGTTCAGAACCAGCCGGTACCAGAATTCAGCTCTACAGAAACAGCTGAGCTGAAGCTGAACGAGCTGCTATGATGTGAGCAACAAATCATGAGCACGGCCAAGAACACATCTCTGCACGTCGTGCACACAAACACACACCTGCACAACTGAACACACTCAGAACTCAAAGAAACTGCAGCTGAACTGTTGTCTACTTTTATCCTGGTCCACATTAAACCAGTCTGAGGACCTGGTCCACATTAAACCAGTCTGAGGACCTGGTCCGCATTAAACCAGTCTGAGGACCTGGTCCGCATTAAACCAGTCTGAGGACCTGGTCCACATTAAACCAGTCTGAGGACCTGGTCCACATTAAACC
>NW_013955524.1:1527-2010 GCF_001266775.1 Austrofundulus limnaeus
CATTAAACCAGTCTGAGGACCTGGTCCAGATGAAACCAGTCTGAGGACCTGGTCCAGATGAAACCAGTCTGAGGACCTGGTCCAGATGAAACCAGTCTGAGGACCTGGTCCAGATGAAACCAGGCCAGATATTTCCTGGTGTAACCCTGTTAGATTCAGTCTGCAGCAGAACAACAAACTCAAACATGATTCATGACGTCATAAACAGCTGTTTCAGCTTAAAGAACAGGAAGTTGTGGAAACAACAGGGCGGCTGCACAGACGAGTGATCACAGATTATATGAAGAAACTGAAGGACCAGAGTCAGACCTGAAGGACCAGAGTCAGACCTGAAGGACCAGAGTCAGACCTGAAGGACCAGAGTCAGACCTGACAGGACCAGAGTCAGACCTGAAGGACCAGAGTCAGACCTGACAGGACCAGAGTCAGACCTGAAGGACCAGAGTCAGACCTGACAGAGGACCTGCTCAGTTTAGTGAAATC
>NW_013955524.1:2569-3882 GCF_001266775.1 Austrofundulus limnaeus
TGTGTGTGTGTGTGTGTGTGTGTGTGTGTGTGTGCAGTAACCTGTGGGAGGAGCCTGAACAGAACTGTTCCAGCAGCTCTGACAACACACAGGAAGTTGCAGTAAATGAATCGGCGCTGGTTTCTCAGACGTCAGCATCAGAGCAGGATTTAGCAGCAATCATTGTTGAAGGCAGATTAACTGTATATGAACACAAATAGCTGAGCGGACGTCATCTGCAGCTCCTCAGCAGCAGTGTGGAGTCAGAGCACAGCTGCTGACACACACCAGTTCCTTCAGAATAAAAGCTTTACGTTCAACCAGTGAACACACACTGACGCTCTGGTTCCTGTTCAGGTCCTTTAAAGTTCGGCCCAGTTCCCTTTAAGAGATGAAAGGAAGCAGAAGAACAGAAAGCTGATCTCAAGTTTGTGATTCTGAGCCGAGCCAGAACTTCTGCTGATTCAGAACTGTAACGTTCAGGTCTGTGAGACTGAGACTAAACAACTGCAGCGTGATGCGTTCACTGAACCTGGGAACCAGGGGTGCACCAACAGAACCACGGTTCTTTACAAAGATTCAGAGCTGGTTTAAAACGTCCCAACATGGATTCTAACAAACCAATAAATCTGAAGAAACCTCAAAATAAAGCAAAGCCAGCAGCTCTCAGCCTTCACTCTGTATTTACATGGTGCGTCCTGACGGTACCGTGCAGCAGGTTCTGGACCTGGTTCTGGACTGTATGATGTAGAAACACCAAAACACAGAGGAGACTACAAACNACCCTGTGTCCCTGTCACCCTGTGTCCCTGTCACCCTGTGTCCCTGTCACCCTGTGTCCCTGTGCTGTCGTACAGAGTGTCTCTGTCCCTGTGTGGAGTCTCTGAGCTCGTCCTGTCTTTCTGACACCTCGTCTCTTTCTTGTCTCTGCAGAGGTGTGTGATTTACCTGCAGCAGGATGGTGCCACCGGGGAAGCTGAGCTGGACACAGTACTTGGGGGCGTTGTCCCAGGAGAGGAGCTGCAGGTCCTCTATGGAGCTGTAGGACAGAGACGTCTCCATGTAGCCGGTGGGCTGGAGACGGGACAGAGACAGAGCTGTCAGAGACACTGCAGGTTCTGTGTTTGAACAGCCAGTCAGCTGGAAAGACAAAACAAAACATCCTGACCTAACCTGCCCTGAGCAAACAGAACCACCGAGCCCGACCCGCTTGTTCCTCACTGCTGCACCGTGCAGAACCTACAAGACCCGTCCACTGCTGCACCGTGCAGAACCTACAAGACCCGTCCACTGCAGCACCGTGCAGAACCTACAAGACCCGTCCACTGCCGCAC
>NW_013955524.1:4882-6559 GCF_001266775.1 Austrofundulus limnaeus
ACACACACACACACACACACACACACACACACACACACACACACACAGGACTTTCATCACAGAGGGTAAATATTGGTTCTGTGGAAGCAGAGTCTGTCTGTGAGCTGATAAATGGTGTTTTCCTGCAGCACATGGCTCTAACCTGATGAGGAGAAGAAGAGGAGGAGGAGCGCTGAAGGAGGAGCAGATAAACCTTTGTCTGAGGAGGAGGGAGGGAGGAGACTCCTCTTGTCTCCTCTCCCCTCTGTTACCATGGAAACAGGAGGATGGAGCGAGAGCATCAGACGGATCTGAAAACATGGACGCAACTTTTCAAACCAAAACGAAAAGGTCAAAGTTCACCATTAAACCAACAAACAGGAAGTCACGTCTGTTCACGCTTCACATCCACAGAACAGCAGAACCAGAAGCAGAACCAGAACCAGGACTCTGATCTCTGACCAACATGTTCAGGATGATTCTCTGAGCTCTCCTGACGGTTTGTCTTTAAAACCAACAGACATCATCAGCCCTGCTGAACACTCAGAGCTCAGAGCAGGACAACAGGTCACACAGTCATCTTAAAGGTCAGCAGCTGGGCTGTTAGAGTTCAACACACCTCCCAGCTCCCAGCTCCCAGCTCCCAGCTCCCACCTCTGTCCGTCTCAGGGTCAGTCACATGCTAACACATCACATGCTAAAATCAACACGTCACAAGCTAACACCAACACGTGACATGCTAACACCAACACGTGACATGCTAACACCAACACGTGACATGCTAACACCAACACGTGACATGCTAACACCAACATGTCACATGTTAACACATCACATGCTAACATCAACACTTCCCATGCTAAAACAAACTCTTCACATGTTAACACATCACATGCTAACACCAACACGTCACAAGCTAACACCAACACTTCCCATGCTAAAACAAACTCTTCACATGTTAACACATCACATGCTAACACCAACATGTCACATGCTAACACCAACAAGTCACATGCTAACACCAACAAGTCACATGCTAACACCAACAAGTCACATGCTAACACCAACACGTCACATGCTAACACCAACACGTCACAAGCTAACACCAACACGTCACATACTAACATCAACACTTCCCATGCTAAAACCAACACGTCACATGCTAACACCAACAAGTCACATGCTAACACCAACACGTCACAAGCTAACACCAACACGTCACAAGCTAACACCAACACGTCACAAGCTAACACCAACACGTCTCATGCTAACACCAACACGTCTCATGCTAACACCAACACGTCTCATGCTAACATGTCACATGCTAACACCAACACGTCGCATGCTAACACCAACACGTCACATGCTAACACCAACACGTCACATGCTAACACCAACACGTCTCATGCTAACACGTCACATGCTAACACCAACACGTGACATGCTAACACCAACACGTCACATGCTAACACCAACACGTCACATGCTAACACCAACACGTCACATGCTAACACCAACACGTTTCATGCTAACACCAACACTTCACATGCTAACACCAACACTTCACATGCTAACACCAACACTTCACATGCTAACACCAACATGTCACATGCTAACACCAACACTTCACATGCTAACACCAACACTTCACATGCTAACACCAACACTAACATCAACACCTGACATGCTAACACCAAC
>NW_013955524.1:9556-9765 GCF_001266775.1 Austrofundulus limnaeus
TCACAGATTGGTGTAATCTGAGTCAGCTCAGAGCCTCACAGATTGGTGTAATCTGAGTCAGCTCAGAGCCTCACAGATTGGCGTAATCTGAGTCAGCTCAGAGCCTCACAGGTTGGTGTAATCTGAGTCAGCTCAGAGCCTCACAGATTGGCGTAATCTGAGTCAGCTCAGAGCCTCACAGATTGGCGTAATCTGAGTCAGCTCAGAGC
>NW_013955525.1:0-550 GCF_001266775.1 Austrofundulus limnaeus
TCCATTTGCTCATCAGTTCATTTTCTCTTGTCTTAACCCACTTTGTTTCTTGTAAACACAGAATATCAAAATGTGTCTGAAAAATGATGGCTTGTATTTTCTCTTCCCTGCAGAGCCCACGGGCATTAAGAGAGAGAATGATCATTAAGCAGATACATAAAGGGTTGTGCTTACCAATCATTTGTTTTTATTTTTCTTTTTTCCATCTTTTTTTCTGCTGGGTGACCATATCTTTTCCTATTTTTTAGTAAGAGTGTAAGATCCGAATCAGGTTCTGACTCTATGTCAGTTTGCATTTGATCTCTGCATGGGAGAGGAGACAGTGGGACCTGGAAGGATGGCAGGTGGTCTTGGGACTCTTTCCCCTGAGACAGAGCTTCTATGCTTGTCTTCTCAGAGGGAGGAAGGGTAGCACACTCATCCTTCCCTTCTCCTTCTGCTCTTTTTTTGACAGCATTTTCATTTCTCTCTGTTTGTGAAGCCCCATCACTGGCAGCTCCACTTGACACATCTGTGTCTCTCACGGAGGGCACTGCATCTGCAGTTTGCA
>NW_013955525.1:1357-2038 GCF_001266775.1 Austrofundulus limnaeus
GTTTTAATCCCCCTTGTTTAAACGGGGCGATCATAGTTTTGTGAGCAACTAAATTCCTCTTGCTCTTCCATATGAAAGTAGTGATTTCATTGTTAAGAACACTCAATACAGTACTAGGTAAATCTAAAACACTGAGAGGATAGATAAGTTTTGAAACAATGAGACTGTTGACGATGACTACTTTGCCTCTGATGGTTAAGTTTCTCTGCTTCCACATGTTTAAATGTTTCTGTACATTTGCCACCACTTTTCTCCAGGTCTCGTCTCTTGCCTCTCTCCACCGCTTGCCGAGGTGCACGCCCAGGACCTTGACCATATCCTGTGCTTCAGTAAAATCCCACCTTCCCGGCGTTCGCCTCACTCCACCACAATACATGATAACTGATTTAGATGTATTGATTTTTGCCCCAGATGCTTCCCCATAAGCCTGCAGGTGCTTTAGTGCTAAATCTATGCTGTTTTCATCTGTGACTGTGATGGTGGTGTCATCCGCAAATTGAAAGATTTTGTTNGAAAAAGAAAATCAATTTTCAAAAATTTTCCAGTGCCTGGCAAAAAACTGAAAAAAAGTTTTTTAATTGTAAATGCTTCCAACTTATCTTAACACTTCAAATAAAAAAGCATGCTTAAACTATACATGCCGTAATTACCATAACACAAATTGTAGTTTTTTAAGCAAAA
>NW_013955525.1:3088-3784 GCF_001266775.1 Austrofundulus limnaeus
CTGCTCCTTTTTTGACAGCATTTTCATTTCTCTCTGTTTGTGAAGCCCCATCACTGGCAGCTCCACTTGACACATCTGTGTCTCTCACGGGGGGCACTGCATCTGCAGTTTGCGCCTCCCTGGGTACTTGCAGTTCAGCCGTTTCCCTGCCATCCTGTGCACACTGGGCATGCTCCTCTAGGTCCATTTCATCCCCACTGCTACGGTCACTCTCACTGTCTGAGATTGCATGAGCTTCAGAATCCTGATTCACATCTTCCCCCTCACTATTTACACAAACACACTCTTTCAATTCATTTAAGCACATTTGGCATTTAGTTTCCTTCTTTTTTGCTGAGCATTCTCTGGCATAATGCCCCTGAACTCCACAGGAATGACACAAAAACTCTGGGCAGTCTCTGAGTATATGTCCTGGCTGAATACAGATTCTGCACACTTTGATTTGTTTGTCATGAATGACTCTAAAATATTCTGGACCGAGGGCTGTGTTTAACCTGACTGAATAAGGCAGAGATTGTACAGTGTCTGTGAATTTAACTTTTACAAACCTTGTTCCGTCTGCCACCGTTGTTCCTGGCCACACCCTGCGTCTGATGTCCGAAACAGCTTGCACTCCCCATCCATGGAGCTTTTGCAGAATTTCTTGGTCTGTGATGTAGGCAGGTAAGCCAAGAAATGAAACAACCAACTCATCAT
>NW_013955525.1:4784-5991 GCF_001266775.1 Austrofundulus limnaeus
GCTATAACAGGTTTGGACCTTTCTGCAGGAGAGGAACTAGATCTGCTTGTACGTTACCTCGGTAAGAACTCATCGAGACAAGTCAAACAAATGAAAGCTGTCAACATTAGATGTCCTGAAGCTGGTTTAGCCATGGCTTGGGACATGCTCGAAGAAGTCTATGGCTCTCCAGAAGCTGTAGAACAAGCACTCTTTCAAAAGGTAGAGAGCTTCCCCAAAATCACCCCCAGAGAGCCTTTCAAACTCCGAGACTTAGCTGACCTAATGTTGGAGCTTGAAGCAGCTAAGCTTGATGGATATTTACCAGGCTTGTCTTACTTGGACACATCCAGGGGAATTCAACCAATAGTTGACAAGTTACCTTACAATCTGCAAGAGAAATGGATGACATACGGCTCAAAGTATAAACGTGATCACGGCATCAGTTTTCCGCCTTTCACTGTGTTTGCTAACTTCATTCGCACTGAGGCCAAAACGCGAACTGACCCAAGCTTCACCTTCCACAGCTCAAACCAGTTACCTGAGAGAAAACAAATGCCAGAAAGGTTTTCTAAATTGCCCATATCTGTCCACAAAACTCAAGTACAAGACAAAACAGAAAATAAGGAAAAAATCACAAGTACAGTAAACCCCAACAAACAGTGTCCAATACACAACAAACCCCACCCGTTAAAACGCTGCAGAGGATTCAGAGAGAAACCTTTGGAAGAACGAAAACAGATAATCAAAAGGTTTAACATCTGTTTCCGCTGCTGCTCATCTACAGATCATTTCGCCAAGAACTGTACAACAGACATCACTTGCACGGAGTGTGACAGCAATAATCACATTTCTGCCCTCCATCCAGGTCCAGCACCACAGGAATCTAAAACGCCGCCTCCCCCACAGCACGGTGGGGAGAACAGCAAAGCGGATGTCCAAGAAGTCACCTCTCGGTGTACTGAGGTGTGCGGAGAAGGGGTGAGCGCCAGAGAATGTTCCAAAATCATACTCGTCAATGTGTATCCTGCTGGCCACAAAGAACAAACAAAGAGAATGTATGCAATCTTGGACGAACAGAGCAACCGTTCCCTTGCACGTTCACAGTTCTTCGAGTTGTTTCGGATCCAAGGAGCAAGTTATCCCTACACATTGAAGACGTGTGCAGGGCTCACAGGAGTTTCAGGAAGAAGAGCTGGTGGCTTCATAGTGGAGTCAATAAATGAAC
>NW_013955525.1:6129-6875 GCF_001266775.1 Austrofundulus limnaeus
CGTTAAAACGCTGCAGAGGATTCAGAGAGAAACCTTTGGAAGAACGAAAACAGATAATCAAAAGGTTTAACATCTGTTTTCGCTGCTGCTCATCTACAGATCATCTCGCCAAGAACTGTACAACAGACATCACTTGCACGGAGTGTGACAGCAATAATCACATTTCTGCCCTCCATCCAGGTCCAGCACCGCAGGAATCTAAAACGCCGCCTTCCCCACAGCACGGTGGGGAGAACAGCAAAGCGGATGTCCAAGAAGTCACCTCTCAGTGTACTGAGGTGTGCAGAGAAGGGGTTAGCGCCAGAGAATGTTCCAAAATCATACTCGTCAATGTGTATCCTGCTGGCCACAAAGAACAAACAAAGAGAATGTATGCAATCTTGGACGAACAGAGCAACCGTTCCCTTGCACGTTCACAGTTCTTCGAGTTGTTTCGGATCCAAGGAGCAAGTTATCCCTACACATTGAAGACGTGTGCAGGGCTCACAGGAGTTTCAGGAAGAAGAGCTGGTGGCTTCATAGTGGAGTCAATAAATGAACAGTTAAGCCTTCCTTTGCCAACTCTCCTCGAATGTAATGACATTCCCAACAACCGCTCAGAAATACCTACCCCGCAAGCTGCATCCCACCACACTCATCTGCATCGGATCGCGGACAAGATCCCACCATTGGACTCTGACGCTGACATACTTCTACTGCTGGGCAGAGATGTATTGAGAGTTCACAAAGTCAGAGAGCAAGTAAAC
>NW_013955525.1:7697-8373 GCF_001266775.1 Austrofundulus limnaeus
GTTGTGGAATGTTGGCCTTGACACTTTCACATTTAAAGTCGATGAAGATCAAAAGCCCTTCACTCGTAGAGGCGTCCTCTCTATGGTCAATAGCCTCTATGACCCTCTCGGGTTCCTCGCCCCCATCACAATCCAAGGCAGGCAAATACTCAGAGAGCTAACTAGTTTGACGGACAACTGGGACGCACCTCTTCCCGACGATACAAAGGCAGAGTGGTGCAAGTGGAAGGACTCTCTCCAAAAACTACAAAGTCTGCAAATACAGCATCCTTACACCTCGCTCTCCACCACTAATGCCCAAAAAAGAGAACTCTTCATATTTGCTGATGCGTCTGTAAAAGCCATTGCAGCCGTTGCATATATCAAAGTCTCAACGTCAGAAAGCACAGAAATTGGGTTTGTGTTTGGAAAGACCAAGTTAGCTCCTCAATCAGGCCTCACGATTCCAAGACTCGAGCTATGTGCCGCAGTGCTCGCAGTTGAAGTTGCAGAGTTGATAGTAGCAGAAATGGACATTTCATTTGACAACATTGAGTACTATACGGACAGCAAAGTTGTGCTAGGGTACATATACAACCAGACCCGAAGATTCTATGTGTACGTGCATAACCGAGTCCAACGCATACTCCAGTCGACACGCCCCCACCAATGGAAGTACGTTCCATCTGGGCTCAAC
>NW_013955525.1:9373-10042 GCF_001266775.1 Austrofundulus limnaeus
ACAATTCCAAGACTCGAGCTATGTGCCGCAGTGCTCGCAGTTGAAGTTGCAGAGTTGATAGTAGCAGAAATGGACATTTCATTTGACAACATTGAGTACTATACGGACAGCAAAGTTGTGCTAGGGTACATATACAACCAGACCCGAAGATTCTATGTGTACGTGCATAACCGAGTCCAACGCATACTCCAGTCGACACGCCCCCACCAATGGAAGTACGTTCCATCTGGGCTCAACCCAGCAGACCACGGGTCTCGTTCTGTGACAGCAGCCCAACTGAGCAACACAACATGGTTGGAAGGACCGGCCTTCCTCCTCAAGCCTTCACTACAGGTACCTCCTTTTGAAAATTACAACCTTGTTGATCCTGCTGCTGACATAGAAGTACGCCCCTTTGTGACAACAAACCTGACTCGCGTCACAAAACCAGCAATCGCTCCAACATGTTTTGAAAGGTTCTCAAACTACAGCGCTCTCCTCAGAGCAATAGCCCAGTTGATTCATGTCATTCGCTCATTCAATCACTCCAACCAAACATCCAGCTGTCACGGCTGGCACCTTTGTCGACCTACAGAAGAAGAAATGGCAAAGGCAAAGATTTGTGTCATAAAGAGTGTTCAAAGTGAGTACTACAAAGAAGAGCTAAAATGCATATCAGAAGAGACAAAG
>NW_013955526.1:0-1923 GCF_001266775.1 Austrofundulus limnaeus
AGAGGAATGGAGGGCAGAGGACAGAGGAATGGAGGACAGAGGAATGGAGGACAGAGGACAGAGGAATGGAGGACAGAGGACAGAGGACTGGAGGACAGAGGACTGGAGGACAGAGGACTGGAAGACAGAGGAATGGAGGACAGAGGACAGAGGAATGGAGGACAGAGGGATGGAGGACAGAGGACAGAGGACTGGAGGACAGAGGAATGGAGGACAGAGGGATGGAGGACAGAGGACGGGAGGACAGAGGACTGGAGGACAGAGGGATGGAGGACAGAGGACAGAGGACTGGAGGACAGAGGACTGGAGGACAGAGGGATGGAGGACAAAGGACTGGAGGACAGAGGACAGAGGAATGGAGGACAGAGGAATGGAGGACAGAGGGATGGAGGACGATGGAGGACAGAGGAATGGAGGACAGAGGACAGAGGACTGGAGGACAGAGGACTGGAAGACAGAGGACAGAGGAATGGAGGATAGAGGACAGAGGACTGGAGGACAGAGGACAGAGGAATGGAGGATTGAGGACAGAGGACTGGAGGACAGAGGACTGGAGGACAGAGGACTGGAAGACAGAGGAATGGAGGACAGAGGACAGAGGAATGGAGGACAGAGGGATGGAGGACAGAGGACTGGAGGACAGAGGACTGGAGGACAGAGGGATGGAGGACAGAGGACAGAGGACTGGAGGACAGAGGAATGGAGGACAGAGGGATGGAGGACAGAGGACAGAGGACGGGAGGACAGAGGACTGGAGGACAGAGGACTGGAGGACAGAGGGATGGAGGACAGAGGACAGAGGACTGGAGGACAGAGGAATGGAGGACAGAGGACAGAGGGATGGAGGACAAAGGACTGGAGGACAGAGGACAGAGGAATGGAGGACAGAGGAATGGAGGACAGAGGGATGGAGGACAGAGGAATGGAGGACAGAGGACAGAGGACAGAGGAATGGAGGATAGAGGACAGAGGACTGGAGGACAGAGGACAGAGGAATGGAGGATTGAGGACAGAGGACTGGAGGACAGAGGACTGGAGGACAGAGGAATGGAGGACAGAGGACAGAGGAATGGAGGATTGAGGACAGAGGACTGGAGGACAGAGGACAGAGGACAGAGGAATGGAGGATTGAGGACAGAGGACTGGAGGACAGAGGACTGGAAGACAGAGGACTGGAGGACAGAGGACTGGAGGACAGAGGACTGGAGGACAGAGGACTGGAGGACAGAGGAATGGAGGACAGAGGAATGGAGGAATGGAGGACAGAGGAATGGAGGACAGAGGACTGGAGGACAGAGGAATGGAGGACAGAGGAATGGAGGGCAGAGGACAGAGGAATGGAGGACAGAGGAATGGAGGACAGAGGAATGGAGGACAGAGGACAGAGGAATGGAGGACAGAGGACAGAGGAATGGAGGACAGAGGAATGGAGGACAGAGGACAGAGGAATGGAGGACAGAGGACTGGAGGACAGAGGAATGGAGGACAGAGGAATGGAGGACAGAGGAATGGAGGACAGAGGAATGGAGGACAGAGGACTGGAGGACAGAGGACTGGAGGACAGAGGAATGGAGGACAGAGGAATGGAGGAATGGAGGACAGAGGAATGGAGGACAGAGGACTGGAGGACAGAGGACTGGAGGACAGAGGACAGAGGAATCGAGGATAGAGGAATGGAGGATAGAGGACAGAGGAATGGAGGACAGAGGAATGGAGGACAGAGGAATGGAGGGCAGAGGACAGAGGAATGGAGGACAGAGGAATGGAGGACAGAGGAATGGAGGACAGAGGAATGGAGGACAGAGGACAGAGGAATCGAGGATAGAGGAATGGAGGATAGAGGACAGAGGAATGGAGGACAGAGGAATGGAGGACAGAGGACAGAGGAATCGAGGATAGAGGAATGGAGGATAGAGGACAGAG
>NW_013955526.1:2893-3444 GCF_001266775.1 Austrofundulus limnaeus
CATCATCATCATCATCATCATCTTCATCACATCACTGGACACAGAATGGACAGAAGCAGGCAGGCCCATTAATTCATATATGGCTCAATTAATAACATCAAAACTGGATCGAACCAGAGAGACGCCGACCCGTTTGGATCAAAGTGTTCATCATGTCCCACTGATCCGCTGCCAGACTGTGGTATCAGAGTCGTACTGTACAAACCACACAAGTCCCAATGTCAACAACAAGCCGATACGTCCCAGAGCTGCAGGGTCCAGTCCACTCGCCTCTGGTTTAGACTCCGTACCAGAAAAACTCAGCGTGATCCCAAAAAATAGACATCTCGTGAAGAACAGACCAAACAAAAATCCAAAGCCTTGAAAGGTCCACGGAGGGTTTAAACTGGATCCAGACGTTCCTACAGTTCACAGCGTGAAGCTCTGAAGTCCACCAGCTCAGCTAAACATCAGCTGATCAGCACGTCAACGTAAGAAAAACTGGGTTTAAAAAGTCTCATCATCTGCATATAAACATTTCATCAGCCTGAAAACATTTATCTGTCCACGAT
>NW_013955526.1:6514-6983 GCF_001266775.1 Austrofundulus limnaeus
ATGGAGGATAGAGGACAGAGGACTGGAGGACAGAGGACTGGAAGACAGAGGAATGGAGGACAGAGGACAGAGGAATGGAGGAATGGAGGACAGAGGGATGGAGGACAGAGGACAGAGGACTGGAGGACAGAGGACTGGAGGACAGAGGACAGAGGGATGGAGGACAAAGGACTGGAGGACAGAGGACAGAGGAATGGAGGACAGAGGAATGGAGGACAGAGGGATGGAGGACAGAGGAATGGAGGACAGAGGACAGAGGACTGGAGGACAGAGGAATGGAGGATAGAGGACAGAGGACTGGAGGACAGAGGACAGAGGAATGGAGGATTGAGGACAGAGGACTGGAGGACAGAGGACTGGAGGACAGAGGAATGGAGGACAGAGGACAGAGGAATGGAGGATTGAGGACAGAGGACTGGAGGACAGAGGACAGAGGACAGAGGAATGGAGGATTGAGGACAGAGGACTG
>NW_013955526.1:8982-9807 GCF_001266775.1 Austrofundulus limnaeus
GTTCATAACTAGTAAAACAGCTGAGTCATCAAAACGTCGGCAGTCCTTCAGGTCTGGATTCATCTGTTGGGATCCTTCAACTGGAACCATGTGACCAGGTCCAACAGGTCCAGTTTGGTCCCATCAGTCCCAGAAGCTTAAGTTTTGGTCAACATCCACTTCCTGTGGTGATCCAGGTTTCCTCTGGCTCTGTTTCCATCATGGTTCAGGAGAAAGACGAAACCCTGGGGTCGCATTTCCTCTTGCATCCATGAGCAGCATGGTTGGCTATGCTCTGAACTTTATACTTTTGAATAATAGTTATTTCAATCAGAGGAATATGAATCTTTTTAAAAATAGATTCAGTCTTTAACTATATAAATAAATAAACAAATAGTTTTTTTCCCCTCAGAATCACTAAAACTGTTCATCTAAACAGAAACAGAACTCAGTAAAGCTTCTTTGTTTTGTTTTTTAATGTTGCCCAACACAAGAGACCAAAGCAGTGTAAACAGGAAGTAGGACTTAAGTGTTGCCTGAAACTTCCTGTTTCCTTTCTGTTTTGATCCAAAACCATCATCATCATCAGAAACACCAAGTTTATCAACATCAACTTCAAACTGCACAGTTTAAACAGCACGTTGTATCATTTACAGTTTATTGTACATGTTGTGTGCTTCATGTGTGTAAACCCTGACTGGACAACAGTTCAGAACTAACTGACTGCTTTAGCATAACCATGCTAATTAGCTTTTAATTATCTGTCTCCCAGCAGCCCTGATCAAAGGGTTTTAATTAGGACTGGCACAGATATCACTGGTCTGATCATCATCATCATCATCATCA
>NW_013955526.1:10650-11561 GCF_001266775.1 Austrofundulus limnaeus
GACCAGGAACCACACCTGGTCCATAGGAACCACACCTGGACCACAGGAACCACACCTGGTCCATAGGAACCACACCTGGACCACAGGAACCACACCTGGTCCATAGGAACCACACCTGGTCCATAGGAACCACACCTGGTCGATAGGAACCACACCTGGTCCATAGGAACCACACCTGGACCACAGGAACCACACCTGGTCCATAGGAACCACACCTGGACCGCAGGAAGCACACCTGGACCACAGGAATCACACCTGGTCCATAGGAACCACACCTGGTCCATAGGAACCACACCTGGACCACAGGAACCACACCTGGTCCATAGGAACCACACCTGGACCACAGGAACCACACCTGTATCACAGGAACCATACCTGGTCCATAGGAACCACACCTGGTCCATAGGAACCATACCTGGACCACAGGAACCACACCTGGTCCACAGGAACCACATCTGGACCATAGGAACCACACCTGGACCAAAGGAACCACACCTGGACCACAGGAACCACACCTGGACCACAGGAATCACACCTGGTCCACAGGAATCACACCTGGTCCATAGGAACCACACCTGGACCACAGGAATCACACCTGGTCCATAGGAACCACACCTGGTCCATAGGAACCACACCTGGACCACAGGAACCACACCTGGTCCATAGGAACCACACCTGGTCCATAGGAACCATACCTGGACCACAGGAACCACACCTGGTCCACAGGAATCACACCTGGTCCATAGGAACCATACCTGGTCCATAGGAACCACACCTGGTCCATAGGAATCATACCTGGACCACAGGAACCACACCTGGTCCATAGGAACCACACCTGGACCATAGGAACCACACCTGGACCATAGGAACCACACCTGGACCATAGGAACCACATCTGGACCATAGGAACC
>NW_013955526.1:12561-12938 GCF_001266775.1 Austrofundulus limnaeus
CTGATTTAAGGTGGTTCATGTAGGATCAGAATGATTTAAGGGGGTTCGTGTAGGATTAGACCGATTTAAGGGGGTTCCTGTAGGATTAGACTGATTTAAGGTGGTTCGTGTAGGATTAGACTGATTTAAGGTGGTTCCCATAGGATAAGAATGATTTAAGATGGTTCTTGTAGGATCAGACTGATTTAAGGTGGTTCATGTAGGATCAGAATGATTTAAGGGGGTTCGTGTAGGATTAGACCGATTTAAGGGGGTTCCTGTAGGATTAGACTGATTTAAGGTGGTTCATGTAGGATTAGACTGATTTAAGGGGGTTCCCATAGGATAAGAATGATTTAAGGCGGTTCTTGTAGGATCAGACTGATTTAAGGTGGTTC
>NW_013955527.1:0-2515 GCF_001266775.1 Austrofundulus limnaeus
TAAATTACAAGAAAATTACACTGCACCGTTCATATAGTACAAAAATAGGCCTTATATTTTAGAGTTATGTCCCATGTGAGAGAGTCAGTCATTGATCATGGGTCAGAGATCTGTAAGGTACTGAGCGCAGCCACCGTTCAGAATCCTCACAGGGAGGRGGGAGGTCAGCGGACCGGACCAGACCGGACCGAACTGGACCCAACGCCCCCCTTTGACACAAAGTGTTTCAAATTTAACAAACGTGCAGACGCTGATTCAGCCCTTAAGGTAATGGTGACGGGATACATTCGAGCTCCTCCCTCCACAGCTGCTGGACACACGGGGCGTCCCCACAGGGCGTCCCCACAGGGCGTCCCCACAGGGCGTCCCCACAGGGCTTCCCCACAGGGCTTCGAACAAGGCAGAGATGATTAAACAGTTCCAACAAAAAAGATAATAAAAAAAAACAGTGAGCAGAACTGAAGTGGGACGATGGAACCTGACAGCAACACGTTCCAGCTCTCAACACAGCATTAAAATGATTGTCTTTGGTTAGGCCAAAGATATTGCCTCTATCAAACTACAGCTGACTTCACGTGGATCACTTCAGGCGAAACAGGAGCAACACCGAGCTCCACGTGGAGAAAACAAAACAATCCAGCCTCAGAAAGACACGMCTCCACTCTGACTCTTCTCAGATCTGTGTCAACATTTGAAGGTTTTACTGCCAGTGAAGCGGCGGCTCTATAATAATTAAAAAGCTGCTTTCTGGGACAACCTGTTCTTTTTTTTTTTTTTAGTGTGCAGTCTCCATTCTGTTCTGGCAGTAAAAGCAGCGAGCTGCCTACTAATGGTTTTCAGCAGCTTTGGAAGCACGAGCTAATTACTGCTGCTTACAATCAGGATTTTCAGAAAAAGTTTCAAACCCTTGAATGCAAAGAGTTCACCAGTTCAACGCTGTAGTGAATACATGAAGATGTGTTTTTATTTAGAGGAAACTTTTCAGGGGCTACAGCACAGTGCAAGTCTGTCATTATGTTTAAAAAAAAAACAACTCAATGCAGCCAGATTTTAATTAGCCGTGATTTTGCTGCTTCATTAGCTCATTATCTGTTGTTTACATACTTTGCAGAAAGCTGGGAAGTCAATAAGGTTTTGTGGCTGAAGTTGGAGCTAAACTGGGACCAATCAAAGCCTAAATGGCAGTAGGCACWAAAGTAGAACCACACAAAGCACCGAACACACTCCCAACCATATATTTTCTGCTTTCGAGAGCATTTCCCCCCCCTGCAGATTCATTCTCAGGTTTACGTCCAGTTTCAGAAACAGATGTGCTGCATCTGGACGAGGTGAACTCAGCTTCCCGACTCGAGGGATTTTCAGCAGGTACYGCTTTAACCATCACCCACTTTCACGTTTTCAGAATAAGCCACTAACTCCTAAATGCTGCTTTGCTTTTAAAATCACAATCAAATGCATATTTATGAGTCTACGCAACCCATCCTGGGAAGGTTTTTTTATAAATGAAGCGGCTAAATCAGGAGCTGGAGTTGATTTGTTTGTTGACCTCAGAACAGGGGATTTGATTGTCGGCGACAAAGTTAAATAAAAATAAAAAATCTCCAGTGGGAGGTGATTATTTCGACAGAGAAATCAAATCTTTTCCCGTGGATTTTAGGTTGGTTTAGCACTTGAATGCTGCCCATCAGGAACTGTGGATGTTTATTCAAGCCTTTTTATTTCAGTAATATGTTTCAAAGCCCAGGGCGCGCTCACGTGAGGATGACGATCAGCGACGGTTTCAGGGGAGGAAGGAATTCCAGGGTCGACATTTCTGAATTACAAAAACCATTTTCCCTTATAAAGATTCTCCTGAATCGTTCCCGAGGAGCCTTTTCATGTCTAACCCAGACATATCCTGACCCTTATGATGATTTAACAGCCCCTCTAAGCATGAARGAAACCTCACTGTATGATACGAGAGGTAGATAAAAAGATGAGCAGCTGCAGAGTTTTTTTAATGCACGCTATCGCCATGACAACCTCTCTTGGCAAGCTCCACTGGAAAAAAGAAAGAGAAAAAAAACATGACTTCAARGAAATAGAAAGAGAGATCTGTGGAAACAAAATGGATATAAAGGATTAGACAATGAGAAGCGTATTTCTTATGATAACCAGCCCAGGAGGGAAAAAAACACTTAATAAGATCAATTCCCTAAAGGTATTATTAAAGTCTCTCAGAATAAATTCCTCGCCGCGGTATCATTTGGAGCATAATTGCGGAATTTGCCGACGGGATTCTTTAGAATTCAGATCAGATGAAGGATGGAGGATGAGTGCAGACGCTCTGATGGAYCTGTGGGATTATTATTATTTTTTTAATTTAAACAATACGAGTGATTTGAAGAGGAGCAGAGGCTGGGAGATGAAGGTGGAAGAAAGAAACCATCTCTAAAAGATGGAGTAAACATTTCTCCATCCTCACTCTCTCACACACACACACACACACACACACACACACACACACACACACACA
>NW_013955527.1:3515-6221 GCF_001266775.1 Austrofundulus limnaeus
ACGGAGAACTGGACTGAAGCAGAGCAAACACTGAAACTGACAAAACGCTGCACAGGCATGAGCACGTCGTATCTACGCATCGACGAGTCAAACTCAGAAACTGCTGCTGGTTTGCACCTCAGACTGGGTTTGCTTCACGCTGCTGTGTGCCCACGTGTGTGTGTGTTTAAGTGTGTGTGTGTCTGCGCATGTTTGTCCGCACACACTGGCGATGTGTTTGTGTGCATGTGTCCGTCCACGCGCGCTCGCTCCTGTCATCACACGCCGATGCAGAAGAGGATGTGGAAACAACCATCTGGACGAGGGGGAGAGCAGCCGGAGCTACAGGCCCCGCCCACCCCTCCACCACAGCTCCAAGCTTCACTGCCAAACACTACGGTGACGCCAATGAGGCAGAYCGCTTACACCGAACTGGACCACCACCCTGCCGCGGCCCCTCCTGAGACCACCTCCTCCCGGTTTATCTGGCGTTTCTTCCTCCCTATCGTCACATCTCATCGCGGCTCTGCAGCGTCCGCGTCTCTCCTCCTCATTCTGAACTGTTTTTTTAATTTATTTTCCCACGACTCCCCTCGTCTGAAACGTCGTCAGCTGATCTAGAAGCAGCATGCCTGGTTTTTAATGCTTCCACTTCTAGTTCTGTTGAAATTCCACTCTTAACTCAACATTTTCTTTATTTTTTTTATTATTAAAGTGGACATTCTTGTGTATGCATTTATATATTTTTTTATTTTAGTGTTTTAATTTTAACTCTACATGTTTAAGAGGGAATATTACCCTAAACACATGGGGTTTGACTGAGACGCTCGCATGGATCATGTGTTTTCTCTGCTCTTGTCTGAATGTTGAGTCCGTTGTCTGTGTGCTCTGTGTTGAGGACACTCTGGTTCAGGAATCCAAGTCCTAATCATTAAATCTAATCAATCCATGGCCTGACCAAAACGTCTTTGTGTTTTGACTGTTAGCCCAGCGCTCGTTCAGTCCAGTTTTAAACGTGGCTCTGGAGTTTTACATTTCACATAAAATGCGTTTATTAACAATCATAACCCTCTACTGCTCCTTTATTTAAGCTCAGGGGTGTCAGTGAAGACAGATTGTTAGGGGATTAGTCCCACACACACGCTCCTGGATTGGATAATTCTCTCCCACCCACCTTCCTGGATGTGACCGGCTGCAGCTGCGGCAGTATGGAGAATCCATTTTCAGCTCCTCTACAGTGAGTCTGTGTGGGAGCCAGACAAATCCACCCCTCCTCATCATCAGCGTTTGAAAATGTCCTTTTGGTTTGTTGCTCCACTCATTCCTGTCCTGTCTGGGAGGTGGACTCGTCTCTCTGTGGGGGMTTTTAAGACAGACTTCAACTCACAMTTTTGTCTTTAAGTATGTTTTTGTAGCTTCTTGTGTTTTAAAGCACAAAATAAGCTGAAATACACGACGGCTTTCTGTTTTGAAAAGGGTTTATTTTTTTAATTCATATGAAAAACATCTCCCTGCAACACTTTGTATCTAAAAAATTACAAACCACTGTTTGATAGAWCTGTGTCACATTATCTTCCAGACAATGTGCTCGGATGAGGAGAGTTATTTCAGGGGGAGTCAGAGTTATCAGTGATCCCGCTACGGCAGGAAGTTCCACAAGCTTCATTCATTTCAGGTTYGTAGGTAAAATCTGCCCCCTTTTTAATTTTTATTTTTTAATTTGTGGCTTTCTCAAGTGAAAAATGGTGACTCAGACTTGTCCTGGAGCTGTGCGCTGATCTGTTTCAGTGTGGATTACACACACACACACACACACACACCTCACAGGAAGAGAGGTGATGGGATAAGCTGGCAGAGCATCTCATTGTAACACTTCTGAGGAACATTAACCTCCAGCCTTGTGTGAATATTGTCCATATTTTTAGGCTCAGTGCAGTTGAGTTTTTGCTATTTGTTTTTTTATTTTTGGGGGGGGGGGGGGGGGGGGTCAGGAAGGGGAATTGTGTAGTTAGGTGGAGCGTCACAGTCTGCGTCCTGTGTTCACTTCATTAACGTTTAAATGGCCGACTGGGAGATTGCAACAGCCTTTCACATCACACCACCTGCATTTCTCATTACACACAGCTCACTCACAGTTACTCATACATTCACACACTCGCACACACACACGTACAGTAAAAACATCAATCCATATGCTGTCTTTCGTCATGCATTTGACACAAACAAACATACTGTATAAACCGTGCGCAGTCATTTACAGATGTGCACATTATTACGGCGCATGGTCATTGTTATCCATTTCCTTTTCATTCTGTAAATTATCTGGTCATTACTGCATGTACAGCCCCAATTTAAAAAAAAAGGTTGTAAAATGTAAATTAAAAATAATGCACGGATTTGTAAATCTCACAGGCTAATATTTTTGATAGTAAACATTTCAAATGTGGGCTCAGCTAACYCTAAACCACTTAACAGATTTTTAAAAAATTGTTAAGTAAATTAGCTAAACGCAAATATGACTCCATCGCTGTTGGGACTGAAACAAACCTGTATTTAGTTTTGTATTAGTTTAATTTAAAGGTGGGATCATCTGTGGCAAATTAGCCAATCAAAACCAGTTAAAGCTCTAACTTGTGATACTTTCAGAATAAAAGCATTTCTTCGGTTGTGTTTGTATTTTTATAAATACTTACACAACAGTAAACATATTTTTACAATA
This sequence comes from Austrofundulus limnaeus, assembly GCF_001266775.1. Lineage (NCBI taxonomy): Eukaryota > Metazoa > Chordata > Actinopteri > Cyprinodontiformes > Rivulidae > Austrofundulus > Austrofundulus limnaeus. Next base: position 6,214 of record NW_013955527.1, read on the forward strand.
ATTAATAT
>NW_013955528.1:0-5216 GCF_001266775.1 Austrofundulus limnaeus
AGATTTAAAAATTATATTGGGTCAATTAAAGAATACTCCTGTCAAATACCATTTTTACAATAAAATAAACAATAATAACACGAAATCTATAGATTGTATGGCATGCAGTTGTTGCCTGTTTTGTTTTTATATTGTTAAAGAAGTCACAGAAAATCATCAACTAGAAGGAAATGTACTAGAAATTCAATTCAATATTTATTAGTGGAATTCATAGATTTAAAAATTATATTGGGTCAATTAAAGAATACTCCTGTCAAATACCATTTTTACAATAAAATAAACAATAATAACACGAAATCTATAGATTTGGTATTTCTTAAAAAAACATTAAAGTCTGCAGATGAGAATTATCTGAAAAATGAAAGGAAGGAGAGGAAGACCATGTGATCAAGAGAAGTGTGGGAATTTAAGAGGCCAGATAAGTCCTTATGGAACAGTCTGTCCTTCCCACATAGTTGGGCAAATATGCCACCGACCTACATGATGAAAATAAAACCTGAGCCCAGGTAGCTTTGCATAATGCAGTCTGACCAGAGGACGGGACAAGGCTGACGGGATTTCAGAGAAGAAGCAGGTAGAAATGTTGCTTCTGCAGAAAACAAACGCTCCTATAGAACATGGTTAGAAACAGACAGCTGTTCAGGAGAAGCTTTGAACTTTTGACCTTTTTGAGAACAGAGTTGATTTCACCTGCTGCCTCTCAGCACACACTCCTGCCCCGGTCCAGAGAGTTCCCCGGTCCCCAACCGCCTCCTCCGTTCTCTTACCTGTACTTCATGCCTGTCTGAAAAGACACGCACTCCTCCAGAGCTAAGCCGTTCATYTTCAGGAAGTCTTCCATGTTCTTAATTTGAGCGGCGATCCTCTGCTCCCGCAGCCTCTGCAGCTCAACCTGGTCGGTGGGCCTGGCCGGGGGCTGGTTCAGCCCCTGGTCCGAATGGTAGCGGTTGATCCCGCTCCGGATGCTCTCGCTGTACGACATGGACAGCATCTTGCCACTGCCACTGCTGCTGCTCTTCCGAACACCGCTGCCTGGCGCTGGCGGTTTAGGGATCTGAGGATTTTCAGGAGGACAATAACTGGACCTGCGCTTGACCGGGGGCCCCCGGGGGCCACCAGTATACCCTCCTCCCGAAAACATGCTCGCCCTCCCCCTCGTCCCTTCCCGTCTCTCTTCTTCTTCCTGATGCTGRGCTTGACCCGTGCAATGAAAAATAAAGTGGTGACTTGGACTAAGCGAGGAGCCGTCAGGGCACAGTCACCTCCTTAAATAGCACCTGCTCCCATCAAAAAAAAAAAAAAAAAAAAAAAACCCACCTCTTTAAGTGTTCTTTAAATGCAGACGCAGAAATGAAAGTGAAACGTTTACCCAGTGTTCAGGCTTTTATTTCTTTTATCTCCAGTGGGAACTTGAAATATTATATTAAAGCACATTAGAAGAATTAACACTAATGGAGCATATTAGGGGCATTAAGAAGCACATTAGCTATTGGTAAAGTATTTCATACATTATGAAAAATACTCGAACGTAAACTAACAACACTGCAATTTTACTACTTCTGAAATACTTGCTAATCTCTTTGGAACATGCACTGCATTAGACTAATAAGATGCCAAATAAATCACCAAGGTGGTTCTCTACCTCATTTCTCTGCAGCAGTCTGACTGGACTAAGTAACAACTAAAGTCTGAATATCTCTGATCAGCAGTTTAGAAAAAGTCAATAGACTGCATCATTCAATAAATAATTAAGCTTTGCTACGTTCCCAACTTCGTAGCCTTACTGACAATAATTAGCTTTGAGCGGATTTTTTAACAACATTTGAGCCAAACGAACAAGAGAAAAACACATCGGAAAACATTCGAGCCACGGCTGGTGTTTCTGCTCCCTGTCTGACAACAAATCAATTGAATCCTCTGATTCTATCAAACACCTTCTGGTTTAATGCCAAGCAGTATTTTTAACAAACTTCATGAGGGGAGGGGAAAGACGAATAAACTTTGTGGCCAAAACTGCATGAAATAGCAGGAAAACTGCAACTTTCAGGAGCAAAATGTCTGTTTATTACAATAAAACATGAAACAGCTGATCCCATTCAATATTAATTGGGGTGTTTAAATAATGATGTTGGGAGAAACTGATACAGTAGGATATTTGAGAGTTGATAGTCTTAATAACAATGAAATTTAAAGAAGAGAAATCACTTCAGAGAAAACACTAAAAACAGAAAAAACATCTAAGCAAATATTAAAAGATTATATTATTTGAACTTCTCAATGCACCGCCCGTGGTTCAGTAAATGCCCAGTTTTTGGTTACTTCCTGCCTCTTTATACCCTGACCCTCGCTGGGGACTTTGAATTTGCAAACAATTSGATTGGTTGTCTTCTTTCGATTGACACCTCTTTTGACCAACTTGGGTTCATAGCCTCTCCTGAGCACAAAATGTGGGGCAAGCCCCTCATGTCCCACACGTACGTGGTGACTAGAATTGACCAATCAGCTCTGAGCTTCATTCTGACGCCACAATTGCGTAGCCAATCGAGTTAGCTTTTATTCGATATGCAGCTTTAGAAAAGAAAATCATAATAATGGTTATAGTGGATTTTAACTTCTGTAACTAAATAATTTTGACTGCTGAAGTTAAAAAAATCAGATTGACAGCTGTATATAGAGACTGCACAAAGGGTTCACTTCATTTAGATTAAGCCCACAGGGTAACAGGTTAAAGAGCCTGCATTTAATAAAAACTATGATAAACTACAACACCAGTACACTACAAATGACTCATGTGCAGTCCATGGTAGAAATTATTTTTAAAGGCAAAGACAAATGGCTTAAAAAAATTAAACAGGAAAAAATCTCGTAATGCTAATTTTATTCTAAAAATACTCAAGGTACCATCTGAGCTTGTTTACATGAAAACACACACACACAMAAAAAAAAACCCCACAACAAAATACTGTAGATCAGAATTGTGTAATCCCTGGCATTTCTGCCTCGTGTGCCCACGCTACAGTTCTGACTGGAACATTTTGACAAGCTGTCAGAACGGGCCGACCAAAGTTCGTTCTAAAAAGGAACTGGAGATGTCACCGCTGAAAACCTAATCTATACTACCACACCTCGACTCCATCTCCTACGCGCTGACATAAAGCTCTGGGACTCTGCAGTGTTCATTAAAATTGCAAGATGTGAAAGCAGCAGGGTTCAAGGATAATAAAAAAATAAGAAAAYGGTGGGGGATGAACAGGTTAACACATTGAGACCTGACATGAAACATATGTAGTGCAATTTTCATGCTTAGAGGGTGCCTCGGGCCTGAATGGGTTAACGTGTAGCCCGTTCAGCTGGATCCAGCTGCAGCTGGAGATACGAACTGGATGCTAAATTTAGCTCGAGTTGGGGATTGCCTGGAGAAAAACGTCACAGTAGCCCAGACTGAAATACTGGCTGTAGTTACTGAGATTGGGTGAATAATAACAGCTGTCTGGAAGCAGATTTATCGTTTTCATCATCAAAAGGAAGGTTTACGAGTGTTTATATAAACAATAAAGAAAAAGATAATTTATAGATTCCTACACTCTGTGAGAGAGGAGAAAACAAAGGTACTTGTTCAAACCCAAAGCCAGTCGTGTTTGATTCTCTGCAGCAACAGGAAAATGACTTATTACCAGAAGAATTCCTCCAAACTGTTGCCTTATTTTAAATAGCTTTAGTCATTTTCGCACCCAGCTTTCAATAACAGACTGTGCTCGGAAGAAACTGATAAAGATTAATTTCACAGCATTTTCAACAGTGTAGGAGTGCAAAGAATGATGCACTCAGAGACTGCATTATGTCAATAAATGCAGTGAGAGGCATTTGGATGCTGTTCCTCTGTTTCGAGCGGAGCATTTGCACCACCCAGTGGGGAAAAACCTTCAGCTCATCTCCACCAGGAAACTGGGACTAGATTAAATGATTTGACGGTAAACTGAGGTGTGCAGCATCAATGATCTGTAGTTTTTGACAACCAGTCAATAAAAAGCTGCATCTGTGTTTGTTTTCATTTTTCAAATATTCAGTTATTTGACCTTTTAAAAGGATAGAAAGGGTCTTTTGAAGTGGGGATCTGTGAAAATATTGTTAAGGTTATTTTAAACCAAATTATTTATTTCAGAATTATTGAGCCTCACCGATTTTTGTTACTCACCTTTTTCTTTTTTGACTAATCAGTCCGTTTGAATCTAATAAACAGGTTGTTTGTACGGCTGCACAAAGTATAGAAATTAAACTCCAAGCTCTAAAGCTCTGAAAAAATAAAATAAAAATTGGGGGGCACTGGTTAGAAATATTTGCCAGAGCATAATCTAGAACAGAATGATGCAGAAACAGTCAAAGGGGGTCAAACATGGTTGAAACAAAACAGACAGGGTGATAAACAATGCTAACATGTTAAAACAAGCCATGTTTTTGGCATTTGGATTTTATTTTTACCTCCTACTGGCCACAAGATACTTAATGTTGCACTCATAAAACATAACCCAGAGCACAAAACATCAACCTAAGCAAGTAGATCAGAAACAGTTCTAATGTGTGTATTATTTGGCTGCATAATGCTAAAATTAAGCTTTTTACAATTTGTAGAAAAAAGATGCGCTTCACTTCATTCCCCCGCCCCCTTCCTTATCTTCCCTGCTTTGCTGCTCGGAGCCTTCTCTGCATTTTCATCTGAAACCAGAAATTATGGATATTTTTATTTTATGGATTTTTTTAGCTGGTCTCTTAATAAATTTTCTGGAACAAAGTTTTTTCTTCCATGTCAATGGTGGGACCTCTGTTCTGCCCTGTTCTGGATATATATTTGGATTCCGATCACTGGATTCTACAGATTGGCTTGGTGGTCTGTTCTACAAAACAGACTGTGGCTGTTCATTTCCTGGCTGACTGACCAATATGAAAGATTGCCGTTCTATCAGCACTCAGACTTTTACCTTGTGCGAGCTGGACTCGGTCTGCAAGCGGTTCTGCTGAGGGTCGCGGGCCCGCTGTGGTTCCTGGACTTTGCTGACCAGATGGAACTGATGTTGGAGAAAGCTGAGAGCTCGGCTCGGCGGAATTTGTCCACAATATTTGTCTGATTGGTTTCGCCATCTTGAGAGGTACCAGCGGACATTAAGGCTGATGGATAATTGAAAGGCGCTATATGAATAAAACTTTACTCACTCGCTCGC
>NW_013955529.1:0-465 GCF_001266775.1 Austrofundulus limnaeus
CTGTTTCTCTGTGGTTGGAAACTACGTCAGAAAACAACCTGAACGTTCTGGAAGTTTGTTTTTTATATTTAAATTAGAACAAACTGTGGCTTCACACCTGACCTTCAGAGACAAGATGATTCACATGTAACACTTTCCAAACCCAGAAACATTTCACTCAGAAAAATGACAAAACTCTTTTATTTAGCAGAAAATCTAACAAAATCATCAGTTCACTCCTTCATTATATAAATGACACTGCATATAGAATGTAGTAACATAAATGGATAAAACAATAAAGCATAAAGCTTATTTCCACTGTGGTCCAACACACAAAATCACTTTTGTGGAACAAACTGGGAAGTGCTGTTAAAAATGTCAGATCAATGTTTCTGTTTAATGATTTAAACTGATTTATTGAAAAAAATATGATAAAGAATAATACGTGCTCATATAGTTTTATTTTTATATTTTTCCAGATAAAAC
>NW_013955529.1:2633-3665 GCF_001266775.1 Austrofundulus limnaeus
AAAACAGGTTTTACCTTCAGCAGAAACAGAAGTTAAAACAAAAGTAAACAATTAGTTTTTTATTTAAAACTTTTCAATGTAGAAATATGAATTTTTTACAGTTCTTTTTATATAAACTTCTGCTTTTTCTTTAACAAAATAAAAATACTAAAAGTGTTAAATAAACTAGAAGTTGAACTAAAACAAATAAAACTTAAAACGGGTTTCATGAGCTAAAAACAGTAAAATCAGCTCAACAAACAACAAACAATGTTATATACATACACTTTAACAGTGAGTGAAAGTGTTAATTGTGGTAAATAACTAATAATGACTCAGGAAGTGCTAAGCTAAGCTAAACGCGCAGTTTAAATACTGAACTGGATGTAAAAGAAGACATTTTTAATGTTTGACTCACCGCGAACAGCAGGTTAAAACCGATGAAGACGTGTTTCAGACAGCTGTTTATCTTCGCCATGTTTGCGGATAAAATTAAAGATTAAAAAAAATTAAAAACACCAGAAGAACAGAAGTTTTCAGCCCGACACAGTCTGACTGCAGCGAAGAGAAAACACCTGGAGGAGAAGAGCAGAGGCCAGTGGAAGAAGAAGAGGCGGGGCTTCCAGGGAGGGGGCGGGGCTTCCAGGTGCTCCAATGGAACGGAGGAGGTTCAAATATGGAGACTTCCGGTTGGCCCTGAGCTGGGGCTTCCTCTGAGTGGAAAACTCCCGGTGTTGAAAACCACATAGTGACGGGAAGGAGCAGGGACAGGCCCGTGTTGGTTCTGGAAGTGATGTCGGGATGTTCTGCCGGTCCGAACCTGTGCTCTGTGCTCCAGAGGAAACACCAGACTGACAGCTCTCATCTTTTCTCTTTTCTTCTCCTTTTCTTTCTTTTATTGCTGGAAACTTTGTGATTTGTTTTGACCAGCAAAGCGGCAGCGACATGACGTAAGGAGCACAGTAWAGCAAGCCCTTTTAGCATAAAATCGGATTCACGACACTTCCATCCCACATATCTGACATTGAATTATGACTTGTCATATTTGTTATT
>NW_013955529.1:6495-6904 GCF_001266775.1 Austrofundulus limnaeus
AGCGTGTGTCACTCAGTGTCGAGCGTGTGTCACTCAGTGTCGAGCGTGTGTCACTCAGTGTCGAGCGTGTGTCACTCAGTGTCGAGCGTGTGTCACTCAGTGTCGAGCGTGTGTCATTCAGTGTCGAACGTGTCTCACTCAGTGTCTCGAGCGTGTCTCACTCAGTGTCTCGAGCGTGGGTCACTCAGTGTCTCGAGCGAGGGCCACTCAGTGTCTCGAGCGTGGGTCACTCAGTGTCTCGAGCGTGGGTCACTCAGTGTCTCGAGCGTGGGTCACTCAGTGTCTCGAGCGTGGGTCACTCAGTGTCTCGAGCGTGTCTCACTCTGTGTCGAGCGTGTCTCACTCTGTGTCGAGCGTGTCTCACTCTGTGTCAAGCGTGTCTCACTCTGTGTCAAGCGTGTCTCATTCA
>NW_013955529.1:7904-9220 GCF_001266775.1 Austrofundulus limnaeus
CAGTTGGACAGGTGTACCTAATAAAGTGGCCGGTGAGTGTATATTAAGTGGAGCATCTGTTGGTCCTAATCTTGACACTCAGACATTAGTTTGATGCTGCCGGACAGTTAAAAACAGTTCTCAGAGTAAAGGGTAACACCTGCTGGTTGAGTTCCGTCATTTCAGGTCCGATTTTTAATGGTTATTTAGCATAAATCTGCTGCTGTTAAACTGTGACTCGGCAGCAGATTTGCTCAGATTAGTTGCCACGGTAACTGATCTAACAGTCAGTGTGGGTCTGCTGGGAGGCAGATTACCTGCAGCAGGTGAGTAAACATCAGAGGGGAGTATTTTGTGCTCATCAGGAAATCATTGTACAGATTAAAGTCAGTGAAGCTTCTGGAGATTAACACAGAATATTAATCTGCTGAGTCACTGCCTGTAAGTGAGGAGCTATGTCTGTCATCATTACTCATGAAACCAGATTAATGTAAATTAAAGTCACAGAAACAAACTTCCAACACGTCACTTCAAAATAACTTATTTAATTTTTTATTATTTTGTTTTAAACGTAAGACAAAGAAAACTTTACAGAACCAGACATGCAGGGCTTCATTTAGCTGTTGGCAACAAAATGTGTCAGAAAATTTAAATATTATGGGATGTAGAGGAGGAGGAGCAGAACCAAGAGCAATCATCACTGAAACACAAACGTACCATAATCTGATTTCAGCTCTTTAATCTGAAGCTCTTGAGTTTATTAAATATTCACTAAAGTTCTGAAGACATCACTTCAGGATTATTTAGTTTTAAACTGTTTGAAAGTAAAAAATAAATAAAGAGCAACCCAGATTTTAATGTTTATTCTGATAACTGAAGTCAAAATAAAAACAACTAGATTTTATTAGCAGAGAAGTTTAACCATTAACAGAGTTCTGATCATTAAAATCCTATTTTCTTCTTTAGTTTCAACCCTGATGACCCTCAGGAGGCAGATTATTCTGCAGTCTGATGACCCTCAGGAGGCAGATTATTCTGCCGTCTGATGACCCTCAGGAGGCAGATTATTCTGCCGTCTGATGACCCTCAGGAGGCAGATTATTCTGCAGGCTGATGACCCTCAGGAGGCAGATTATTCTGCAGTCTGATGACCCTCAGGAGGCAGATTATTCTGCAGTCTGATGACCTTCAGGAGGCAGATTATTCTGCAGTCTGATGACCCTCAGGAGGCAGAGCGTCTTTAATTTAAACCTTAAAATTCTGTGGTTCTTCTGAACTGAAACAGTTCGAAAGCAGAAACAAATCATCTTTCTTTGATTTGAAATATTACAGGATTC
>NW_013955529.1:10040-10725 GCF_001266775.1 Austrofundulus limnaeus
GTACAAAACATTAGATAAAAGTACCAAAACATTAGTTAAAAGTACCAAAACTAAATTTAGCAAAACGTAGCATTAGCAGAATAGCAGAGCTGAAATGAATGAAAAGATTGTTTTAATTGTTTTTATGAAGAACTCTCAGTGTTTTCACTGGAAAATGTTTTGTAAAAAAAGTTAATTGTGTTTAAAAATATAAAAGCTACTAAACAAAACCCTCAGCAGCCATATTTAGTCTGATATGAGCCAAACGTTTAGATTTACTAATAGCTAAAATAAGAAACTGCAGAAGAAGCTGTGAGCTCAGAGCTGATGTTGTGGACAACTCTCAGCTACCAGCAGGCAGTTCGGAGCGGCAGCCATCTTGGTGGGTGTTCAAACGCAGCTGAAGAACCTTGTTTAGTAAAACCTGAAGACAATAAACAACAAAGTTTAATGAACTTTGGTTTGAAGGGGTCTCTGGTCCACTTCCTGTACGCTCTCAGAGCTCCGCCCACAAACAGCAGATTGGGATCAAATTTGATGTTTTCAGGATTTTTGTGAGACGTTTAACGAGTTTCTGAGAGGAACTGATGTCAGACTTTACAGTCTCCTGTTTTCTGTCTGACCGCCGTCAGTCTGAATGCTGCCATCTGTCAGCGCCTTTGTGTGTGTGTGTGTGTGTGTGTGTGTGTGTGTGTGTGTGTGTGTG
>NW_013955529.1:11725-12644 GCF_001266775.1 Austrofundulus limnaeus
AGAGACCAGAGACCAGAGACCAGAGACCAGAAACAGAGACCAGAGACCAGAGACCAGAGACCAGAAACAGAGACCAGAGACCAGAGACCAGAGACCAGAAACAGAGACCAGAGACCAGAGACCAGAGACCAGAGACCAGAAACCAGAGACCAGAAACCAGAGACCAGAGACCAGAAACCAGAGACCAGCGACCAGAGACCAGAGACCAGAGACCAGAGACCAGAGACCAGAGACCAGAAACCAGAGACCAGCGACCAGAGACCAGAAACCAGAGACCAGAGACCAGAGACCAGAGACCAGAGACCAGAGACCAGAGACCAGAAACCAGAGACCAGCAACCAGAGACCAGAGACCAGAGACCAGAGACCAGAGACCAGAGACCAGAAACCAGAGACCAGCAACCAGAGACCAGAAACCAGAGACCAGAAACCAGAGACCAGCGACCAGAGACCAAAGACCAGAGACCAGAGACCAGAAACCAGAGACCAGAAACCAGAGACCAGCGACCAGAGACCAGAGACAAGAGACCCTGGTTTCTAAGTCTTTGATACATTTTTAATCAATAAATCAGAATAAATCCTTCAGGTTCCTGATGAACATGGTTCACTTTATGTCAGACCTCATGTCTGCAGCAGGAAGACCAGGGCCTCCAGTCCACCTGAGACCAGGAGGTGGACTCTGTGTCTCCTGGTCTCAGGTGGACTCTGTGTCTCCTGGTCCTCAGGTGGACTCTGTGTCTCCTGGTCTCAGGTGGACTCTGTGTCTCCTGGTCCTCAGGTGGACTCTGTGTTTCTGGGTTCTGGTCCTCAGGTGGACTCTGTGTCTCCTGGTCCTCAGGTGGACTCTGTGTCTCCTGGTCCTCAGGTGGACTCTGTGTCTCCTGGTCCTCAGGTGGACTCTGTGTCTCACGGTCCTCAGC
>NW_013955530.1:0-1308 GCF_001266775.1 Austrofundulus limnaeus
TGGTAGGCAGCGAGTTGGCGCAGCCGAAGGAGCAGTGAGGAACCAAGTCGTGATTGCTGGTGTGAGGAAAGGCATCAGGTACGCTGGGATCCGAAGACGTCAAAGAGCGGGACTCCAACGGAGGTGTGGAGCATGCTGGCGATCTTCATAAGGACCAAAGSGGCGTATGAGGACGGCTTGGTGGCGCAAAAAGGCTGGAACTGACTGAAMGMTGATGCARGGACTGAGACGAGAARGACAGCTTTCTTCTYGAAGGAGACGACTCCGAGAGAGGACGTMAAATGGTGGAKAAGAAGGTCTACCGGGAGCACGARGGTGGACAGGACAGTGYCCAGTCAGACCTTGATGTGGAGGCAGATCTGGTACTGGACCACACTCCTGAAGTGGTCCAGGGGGTGAGACAGACGCTCTGTGCATCCATCATATGGAGCACCGAGAGCGACACCCYCTCACAGTTTTTTACTCCTAGACACTTTTTAATAAATGGCCTTCTAAAGGTTTAAACTGGCATCCTGTGTCGTGTTTCCAATTATGTTATGGCTCTTGAGCCGGGTCGTAACATAATGTGGGGGCTCGTCCGGGATTGGAACTGTAAAATGTAACATAATGTCGGAACTTGTCCGGGATTTGAACCGTACAGCGTAACATAATGTCGGAACTCATCCAGGATTTGAACTGTATAACATAACATATATGGGAGCTCGTCCAATGCATAAGCTAACATAAAATGGAGGCTCATCCAAAAGAAGAAAAAGGTAATAGTGTTCCGTTTCAGTGCAATGTTTTGATAACTGTCTGTTTTTCTCCTGTGGTCCAGTCGAGAGGACATACCAGTAGTGCTGCTGAGTGGCTACCTGCAGTTTTTGTGTGGTGTTCAACAAATCATGTTCTGGAGGTTGGTTTAAACATCTCCAGGTGAGTAAAGGAAAAAAAAAGTAGAATAAAATACACACATTTTCTTGCATTTATTATGTCTCCAGTTAGGAAAAGAGGTGTTGTCAKTTCAAACTTCACCTGTTTTTGTAGTGTCGTGGTGGTGCGGTTAGTGTTCGCTGTTCCAATACAGTGTTCTCGGGGGCACCCACGAGACTTGTTTCTCGGTGGTTTTGTGCTTAATCAGCCCATCGCCAACCCACGTGAAGAGTGAGGTTAAGTTATTCAGGATAAGGCCTGTTAGGCAGGGAAAGGTGTAGTGGAGACATTAAGTGTGTGTGTGTGTGTATTGTGTATTCTTGCAATGTTCGCTCATGTTAATAATGATTTGTTGTAGTTTATATTTACACAAGGTTCCATATGGAACTTGTTTTT
>NW_013955530.1:2308-6133 GCF_001266775.1 Austrofundulus limnaeus
CCATGAAACAGATCCAGTTCAGCTGCTGTTTATCTATTAGTTTCTATGGAGGCTGTGAGCTGTTGCCCTGTTTGGTCTCTGTTTCTGCTCCTCCATGATGTCACAGGCACTAACAGTGACGGTATGGGCGGGGCTCAGCCTAGCGATCTTTATATTTAAGTCTATGGTCTGCATCGTTTAAACAAACCTAATGGTGATGTTTAGAATTTGTGGAAGTATAATTTTATCACCGTWTGTGGGACTGACAGCAGTAGATGAGGCTAACATAGATGCTACGAGCAAAGCTAGCAGTTGGCTACACTAAAAACAATAAGGTTTACTGTACCTGTTTATGGACAGAAAGTACAGGGATAGGATCTAGATCAGTGGTGTCTGAAATCAGTCCTCAAGGGTCGGTGTCCTGCATGTTTTAGGTGCTGCTCTGGTTCAACACAGCTGAACCTGAGTGCTGAATTAGTACGCCTCCTCAGTATGAAATSAAGGTCTGCAGAGGCCTTTTGATTAGGCACTCCTTAGGTTCAGCTGTGTTGAACAGGACATCGACCCTTGAGGACTGATTTTGGACACCACTGATCCAGGTGGTCCAGTGTTGGTCTTTTACTAAAATGTTTGGAGCAGAAGTTTAGTCCATATTTGCACTTTTTTTCTAGTCAAATTCAGCTCGTCTCATCGCTTGAATCCAGCAGTTAGCTAGCATCTTAGCTGGGGAAAAGTACTCAAATATACTCATTTCATGTTGAGATGTCTGCATCCTGAGTCGGTGTTGTTAGAACCGTAGCAGAATGTCTTGTGGTCCTCCTGGTGGAGCTTGATGTGCTTTTCCTGAATTTATTCATTGAATAATAAGCGCTACAAGAGTTTGTATGTGCATTAATGTTGACCCGACATTGTCATGTGACTCGTATTTTAAAAATAGCCTGAGTCAAAGTCCCCATTCTAGTTTCCCTTCTCTGCTCTGTCTGGGATTTCTCCCATAGACAAGAATTTTTCCAGTAGAATTTCAACTGGGCCYATCAGCGAACAGGAGGAGRAGTTGTGAACGAYGACATTGATTTTCTGCACTGTTTCAGTCTGTCTGTAGTTTAGCAATGGCAGRAGAGGAAGTGAATGAAGCCAGTCCATGTTGACAAGGCTTCCAAATTGAATAAAATTTGTCTCACAAAGCCTGCAGCATCGTTTACAGTCGTCTTGTTCAGCTCATCACTTCTCTCTTCCCAGTATGGCTGTTTACAGCGCACGCAATCTCCGGTTAACTTCTTAGCTTAGCATTCTTCACGGTCAGCTGGCACCCATATGTCACGGCCAAACTAAAGTGATTGAGTAAAATCAGATCCAATCGTTTTAAATTTCAACAGAGTCCACGCCTCCTGCAAGAAATCATTTCTCAATAGCTGTGACGCTCCTGCTATGTGTTAATTGTCATTCGCAGGTGCGTCCTGTTACCTGATTACCTTCCAGGTCTGTTGGAGGCGGAGTCAGAGCGGTCTTAAGCAGCCAGCAGTGCAGGTGTGAGCAGAAGCACGCAGAGGCACACAGACACACGCGTTGGCACAAGTGACAGAGGAGCTGCTGAGGAGGAACAGCTGAGCAGCAGAGTCAGCAGCTGAAGYGCAGCAGCTCAGTAGGCAGCGAGATGGCGCAGCTGAAGGAGCAGTGGGGAACCAAGTCGTGATTGCTGGTGTGAGGAAAGGCATCAGGCACGCTGGGATCCGAAGACGTCAAAGAGCGTGACTCCAACGAAGGTGTGGAGCATGCTGGCGATCTTCATAAGGACCAAAGAGGCGTACGAGGATGGATTGGTGGCGCAAAAAGGCTGGAACTGACTGAATGTTGACGCACGGACCAGGACAAGAATGAGAGCTTTCTTCTGGAAGGAGACGACTCCGAGAGAGGCTGTTAAATGGTGGACAAGATGGTCTACCGGGAGCACGATGGTGGACAGGACAGTGACCAGTCAGAGACCTTGGTGTGGAGGCAGATCTGGTACTGGACCACACACGTGAAGTGGTCCAGGTGGTGAGACAGACGCTCTGAGACAGACGCTCTGTGCATCCAGTGTATGGAGCACCGAGGGCGACACCAACTCAGTTTTTTACTCCTAGACACTCCTAGACTAAATGGCCTTCTAAAGGTTTAAAACTKGCATCYTGTGTCGTGTTTCCAATTATGTTGCAACTCTTRRAGCYGGGTCGTAACAATAGATGATGTTCCAGACCTTCTGTACGAAGCAAAGTGTAGAACAAGGGGCTGCTTTACCAGGCTAGCAAAAACCGAAAATGCTATTGTTTGCAGCTTTTCTTTTTTGTTTTTATTTWGCTTTCAACAGGTCACATCTCTTGTGCAGAACAGGTTTTATAATTGTTCAAAACCACAGGGCTAAATCTTTATTTTTTTTTCTTTGAAAAAGTTAACTTTCTTGAAGGGTTGTGCACAACACACTGGTGCAAGCAGTCTTTCTGCAATAGTATTCACCTCCAGATGGAAGAGAATCATGCTGATTGTAGCTGCCAAACAGGTCACATTCTGAGAAAACTGCAAAACATCACACATAAAAAAATAACAATGGCTTGACTCAAAAAATGCTCCTGTTAAAAATTGAAAATTCTGAGATTACACAAGAGTTTCAGATGCATTTTCTAGCTTCCAAAGCCAGAAACAATACTGTATTCTTTTAAAATAAAGCACAAAACAGAAATATGATTGTTTTCTTCTTGTAACTGGAATGCAAATAACAAGGACTCAGTGCATGATGTGTTTTTGTTCTATGGGGTAAAAATAAATATCTGACACGCCCTCATACGGACACAATCATGTCTGAGTCATTTAGGATAACAAGCACAACAGCAAAACAGCAACATGCTGTGTCATCACTGAGAAGACAATAACTTTTTCCACATTTGTTCCCATTTATAATACAAGAATAATACTGTGAATTTATTGCATGTTAAAACCCAGTGAACAGAACAACACGGCCTACACGTGAGGCTGCAGATCATTTAATGAGCAGACAGCTGGAATCTGCATTTGAGAAGTCTTTGAGAAGACTAAGTATTTATTAAATAAAGTCTAATGTTACAACTAATCATGGATCCCTTTTAAAAAAAGCAAAGAGATGAGAATATTGGACAGGAGGGTTTGGGTGGTGATACAGTGGGTGGTCACAGTCCCGAAACTTCCCACTTGAGTGCATGAATCAACTCAGACGCACCCCTTCATAATAAAATAAATTGAACATTTTACCATATCCCTTTATCTTTTTATGGTTTAAAACTTATATTCCCATAAAAAAAGGACACACTCACTTTGTGAATTCCCTGACACATTTATCCCCTACAATTCACTTTAAGTCAAATCTGGACTACTTACATCAGCATTCAAACGTGTTTCTATAGCCAATTTTGCATCCAAGCACCACTGGATTTTCAGAGAAAAATGTGGTTCACCCTCCCTCCTTAGCAGCTGTAATGTGCACATCACAGCAGGAAGTCCTCTGCTGGAGATCCAGTGCCACAGCTGGAAACTCTTCAGCGTGCTCTGCGAGTAGAAGCTCAAAAATAACTATGTGTCATTGTCTGTATTCTGTAAACTTGGACAAATTAACATAATCAACCAGAGCGTGAAAGCAGCCAAGCTGTTGAAAGGAAAATGTATGATACTGAATGTCAGCTGAACACAGATCAATACAATTGTTTCTTTTTGAACTTTTTACTGTATACAGGTTAATATGAGCAGCCATATCCTCCTTGCAAACCTGTACATGCAGGAAGTGGAAAAGAGAGCCTTGATGTCCTTTTCAGGGGTGCCACCGAGCCATTGGTTCAGATA
>NW_013955531.1:0-844 GCF_001266775.1 Austrofundulus limnaeus
GTTTTGAGTAGAGAAGCTCAAATTTCTGCAAGTCAGTGAGGTATTAAAATTCCTCCAGAACAAGTATGTGTCAGGATCTGTGCAATGATGGGGATTCACAGTCCACACAGAGTCTGTATTTTTAAATCATAAAGAAAACATGTTTTTAGCATTTTCAAATAATTCTATGTCATACGTTAAACATGTCATATGTAATGATTTAAAATAAAAAAAGCTAAACTGGTATAAAAGTTCCAAGAAGAATGTTGTTAAATACTCTGTCTTACTTGAAGGCCTTGTAGATGGGTCTAAACCAACAAACGTAGGAGCAAGGAGTGAACATTATGAGCCAGATGATGGCCAGCCCAAAGTTGGTCACTCCGCCTCCACCAAACATCCAGGCAAAGCAGGCAACGAGATTTACTGCCAGTGTGGCGCTGTTCACTGCAAGAGCAGCAGAGAGTAGCTTCAGTCAAAGGGACGAAACAAGCAAACAAACAAACAAAATCTCGTGCATCTTGCAAATGAAGAGGAAAGGGAATAAAGTAAAAGACTGATGAGAATATGAGAATTGGAATTTGGATTTTTTTTTTTATGTTTTACAAGCTGAAACATTTTCTGTTCACACATTTGCATCTCCTGTGGAGTGGACTCGCTTTTCCTTTTTTTTCTACCAAGGACGGCTTCTTAGTTTGAAATGAAAATGAAATGTTTTGCTAGAAAATTTTAAACCTGAAAAGAACCAAAATGTATAAAAATACTGAATGCTGTTGACTTTCACAATTGAACATAACAGGAATGCAAAGATGAATTTGGCTTTATATACTGTATATATATATGTGTGTGTGTGTGTGTGTGTGTGTGT
>NW_013955531.1:1844-3081 GCF_001266775.1 Austrofundulus limnaeus
CCTCTAGAAAACTTAATAAAAATCCACTCAAAGCTCTGCATTTTTCCAGCATTTAAAACATTTTTTTTCTAAATTCATCTGAGATCATAATTGAAATTGTCATTATTCTTATTTTGTTTTTTGTTAACAAACTGAGCACCAGTTGACTGCATCATATGATACTTTTATCACAAAATATCCTCTGCACCATATAACACCACATGTAGTAACAAAGCAGGCTAAAAAAAACATAGAACAAGTTACCTTCATAGACCTGTGTAACCAACTAATAATCAATTATACTCAGACAAATAGTTGTAAAATATTTTTTGTCCCAAATTTGTGGCGCCCAAGATGGATGGCACCCTTAGACCACTGCCCATGCCACAGGCCAACCCTGACAGTTAGTCAATAAAACACAACAGCTGTCATGATACATTATAAAAAAACTTTAAAAACGAATCTAAACAGCCTTATAATAAAAGCAAAAACACATAAAAACAATTCAAATTAAACTAAACATCAACATCTTTGTTGGTGCCATGAGCTACTAAGAAGAGATGTGTTTTCCAACATGAAAGCAGCTAACTGTGAGTGTGATAGCACATCTTTGCCGTTGAAGCATTCTGCAGGAAGATTTAAAATGTGATTCTGTGCAGCTGAGAAGATTTGAACAACTCGATCCTTCTTGCTTTATCAGCCGTCAACTAATACTAACACACCCTCAGCGATCAGGGTACACACGGAGAGACAATCTCATCCAAACTGTAACCAAATGAGATGTGCTGTAGCTACACATGGTGAATACTTCCTAGCTGCTTATGACAACCAGGAATGACAGATTCCTCAGGACACATAATCTGCTTACCTCCTCCTGAGAGCAGCAGCTTCGCTCTGTAATGTGCTCTCTCACAGAAGATTCACCTGCGTCCGGAAGCCACTGGGAATGTCAGGCCAGCAACACCAACAAGGGAGGTAAAGAACAACAAATAGTACTTTCTTCTGCTCAATAAAAACTGCTGAAAAAAATACTGTCTAACCTTACCCACAACCAATCAGGGAGAAGAATCCTGCTGTCACTTTGATTCAGGCCAATAGTGGGATTACTCTAATCCTTGACGTTGTTATTGTTGACCCAATCGCTGTCTAGTTCCCTGTCCAAGGTGCTGAACGTGGAGATTATTCAAATCTAAATTGGTGGTGATGGGTCAGGGTGTGTGTGTGCGTGTGTGTGAGGAGGGGGTGGTGTGTGTGTGTG
>NW_013955531.1:4081-5592 GCF_001266775.1 Austrofundulus limnaeus
TGTGTGTGTGTGTGTGTGTGTGTGTGTGTGTGTGTGTGTGTGTGTGTGTGTGTGTGTATACTGCTTTGTATGTCCAAACTTAAAAATATATATAGATCCTGTTCAACCTGTTAACTATTGGGAAATGTGTCAGCTACTACAACAACAAATTTCAGCTCAACATTAAAATGACTGAGTTATAGCCACTGTGCTTGCTAAGGTCGACTAGGCCATCTTGAATCAGGATGACCCGAAATGTTAATCAGTTATAGATGTACATCAGGTCACTGTTTTCTGAAAGTTCCATTACATTCTGTCCAATGGTTTGTGAGATATTTTGCTAACAAACGGGGATGACTCCAACAATTAATGTCAAAGTTTTACACAAATATCACATGCATTGCACAGTGTACAAAACTGTTGACTATTATAGTAATGAAACAGCTGATTTAATCACAATACTAACTAAGCTCACAACATGATAAAAACTGACTGAATGCACAATTGGTTCAGTTTCAAGATAATCAAGTTGCAGAACAGATCGATCCCTCCATTCCATCTGATGGGAAGTTTACCCTTTTCATTTTATTTGTTTGTGCTGATGCATAAACTTGCAAAATCATGTGCCGCTCTGCAAAGGTCCACCGTTTCCCCATTTCTTGTGACCTGTGAGGCAAGTTTGACATGTAAACACAAAGTATCACATGGAAGCAGAGGTCCAGCTCAGAGAGCAGCTTGTAGTCTGTGTTCATTGTTTTGCAGGCAGCAGGAGAGAAGAATGAAGAAGCTGGGAAACGGCACTTGGACCACAATCGCAAAAGGACACAGCAGCGCTATTAGTTATCCAAAGCAATCACATAATCCAGTACTCAGGACAGATGTTTTGATCACACACCTGGGAAATATATCCATCTGTTTTCATTTCATTGACTCAGAATCAATCTCCCATCAGTGTTACATGAAAACAGCGAGGTAAGAAATCTGGCAGGATGAGCTCTTATTACAAAGTGGAACACTTTTATAGTACCCAGGTCTGATTGATTGTCTTTCCTCCTCCTGTGAGGGAATACTGAACAATCAGCAAAACGCAGATCCATTAAACGGAAAAGTGAAATAAAAACCTGCCTTTAACAGCACATGTTACAGGCTAGTTATGAGACTCCAAACACTCAGCAGTGGGTTTATTACAAAAGCAGTGTGTGTGTAGCAGAAGACACATCAGACTGTGCACTGAGGCATAATCAGCAATGCACAGCTCGTTGTGTTGTAAAGCTGTCATTTTAAAGCCTGGGCGCTCTGTGTTCTCCTCCTCTTGTTCATCTTGTGTATGCTGGTGAGAGCAGTGATGCTGAGAGAGCTGCAGGAGCCCAGGCTTTTGTCTGCACGGGGGGAGGCTGGGCTCCAGCTGGCTCCTGCCATGTGTTTACACACAAAAGTCATTGGGTCCCTCGGAACTGGGAGACTGGGAGAGGAAGTGTGTGTGTGTGTGTGTGTGTGTGTGTGTGTGTGTGTGTGTGTGTGTGTGTGTGTGT
>NW_013955531.1:6592-7398 GCF_001266775.1 Austrofundulus limnaeus
ACATTATTATGATGCCACTCAACAGCTCAATCTTGTAATTTTTTTTTTATTGTTTTCAGGGGAAGTTTAAATATACCTTTAGCATAATTTGGTATACAAAATCAATGAGGTGTATTTGCTAGAGGCATCACGCACGCTTCAGAAAGTTGACCGCTGTAGTGTGATGCCATATTGGAAGGAGCGGCCTGTCAATGTAAACAATTTATCATGTCTAGATTTCTGTGTATAATTGCACAGAAATAAACTTTTTTTATTTGTTAGCCTCTTCCTATTAGAAACATCATTAATTACAGATGTGTATACCTTGGCAACAGGTTTTTGCCTGTTATGATATGTACACACACAAACATTTCCATCAAATCAAATTCAAGGCTGTCATTAGCAGTTTCGATGATGTTCTGACCTAAATTTAGCATGTCTTGGTTACCACGTTCAGCTTTACCAGCTTGTCCTCACCCCAAACAATATAAGAGCTCTCTCTCTGACCAAAAAAAGCCCCATGATAGTGCCTTTGGCCAATACACCTTATTGCAGAACACAGTGAAGCACTGATTTTTGCGGGGGTAGTTCTAGCAAATCATGAAAAAATATATAATTTAAAAAAAAAATGCTAATATTAGATGTGGTCCAGAAAAGGCCTACCGTGGTTTTGGGTGGCATCTTAATGTGGTAAGAACTAAACAAAAACAAATGAGAGCTAAGCAGTTGGCAGCTACATGCCACATGGGACTGTAAACTGTAAACTGTTAGAAAGTGGAAATGTGCTCTGGGTGGAGCATAGGCACAGGGCATGCATCATATAACTG
>NW_013955531.1:8398-9126 GCF_001266775.1 Austrofundulus limnaeus
GTGCAAGTGTTCAGTATTGTTTGGCACTAGATAGTGTCAGCCCATCCCTTATCTACATGTACATGTAAATCATAAAAAAAAATTTTTATATAATTTATTTGTCTCATAAACATACTTTACACAGTATAAACACACATACCAAACATGTAGTCATATAAACCATGTGGAATCTGTTTTAAAGAAAGTGTCTATTTTCACTGTCTAAGAACAGAGCTATTTTTAAAAATAGCACATCAAGATCTCAGAAAGACTTTGAAGAATAAACTGTTTTCTTAAAACAAGCAGCTTCTGTGTCAGCCTTTTGGCAACTCAGGGATAAAAAAAAATACAAAAATATAGGTCTGTGTGGTTACATCCTTAAGAGCTTATTTTCTTAGCTCTATCTCTCTCACAAAAATAATCTCATTTATTACTAACAATATAGACATTTTGCTATGGCCCTGAAGCCCTTAAACTTATTTCCAGTCTCATTATTCAGAGTGAACTGTTAATGACTGCTGTAGCCCTGCATGACCTGCAAACAGCTCACTGCTTAGAAGGTCTTATTGGTGGGGTATTGCTCTGCCGCCCCAGGCAGTATTAATGGCCTCCTGGTAACAGAAAAAGGATGGCTGATGCATCAGTGATTTTTCTCCTCCTTTGTTCTTTCCTGCTTTAATGTATCCTCTCTCTCTCTCTCTCTCTCTCTCTCTCTCTCTCTCTCTCTCTCTCTCTCTCTCTCTCTCTCT
>NW_013955532.1:0-678 GCF_001266775.1 Austrofundulus limnaeus
TTTAAAGTACTTTAAATCATAAACTTTTGTTTAAAATTCCTGTAAAGAAGTTAAAGATTGTTCAACTAACTTTTAAAAAGTATAAAGGAAGCTTAAAATAGGCTGAATTTCCCTTTAAAGTGAGAAACTACTGTTTAACATTCCTGTACATGAGTAAAAAATAGTTGAACTAACCTTTAAAAGTTTTATTTGGAGCACTTCAAAGACTTAATATCCATTTGAAGTGTTAAAATAATCTTTAAAATAGTTGTAAAGACTTCAAAGTTCAGTTCGTGTCCGAACTTGGTAAAAAATTTATTTAGCAACAAGGAAGCCAAAAATAAAAGTTTCAGTCTTTTACAAACATATCTATCACATATTAATTAACCTTATATTGTTTAGATTTTACAGATGAAAGTAATAATCAGAACACAATAGACAATAACTTTGCATTTCAGTGATTACAATTTATTACAAAACAGAATAAAAGGAACAATTTCCATGTGAAAACAAATGCAGTATTTTAAACAAACATTTATCCATTGAGATAAAGCAGGTGATGATGAAAAGAGTTTTAATCTGGAGAATGTAAAAATATTTTTAAATCAAGCATTAAATGCATGTCATATGAAATACACAATCTGAAATAAACTGTAATAAAAAACAATACTATTAAGAGAAAATAATATACAATTAAAC
>NW_013955532.1:3564-3804 GCF_001266775.1 Austrofundulus limnaeus
GATGCTGGACTCATGAATGTTGAGCACAGGCCTTAAAGACAAACAGGTGAAACGTTAATCAAACTAATGTTTTATTTTAACAAATGAGATGAGTTCAACTGTTACCTTTGAGTTGTGTTAAGAAGACCTGATGATGCACACAGGAGACAGATTGACTGAAAACAGACAGTGATGTTTCTCCGCTGCAGCTGGACTGATCTGTGCTCATCCAGTCCACAGGTCACACACAGTCTTCTTGTG
>NW_013955532.1:4804-5681 GCF_001266775.1 Austrofundulus limnaeus
ACCGAATCTACAGCCAGAGTTCACACTCTTAAAGCACGTGCGGGTATGGTTTCGACTGTGTTTTTGTACTTCTGATACTTTCTTGTGAAGTTCAGGCTCTCTGTCTGGGTCAGGCAATTGGGCAGATATGTATCTGTCAACAAAGTCACAGACAGTCTGATCATCGTCTTCATCTACGACCGGAACTTTGCCTTTAAGCCATATTAAACCGTGGATGTGTGGACTTCCTCTATGCTGAAACTCAACTCTGTAAAAGTAATCTGCTATTTCACCAAGAGGCTGAGCAGGAGAAAACAGCAGGTCTCTGAATAATGCTTCAACACGCTTATCAAACATGCGCATGGCTGTTACTGGGTTTGATCTTAAAATGTCACACTTTTCTGACCAGTTAAGCCCTTCAAAGTCAACCTCTTCACCTTGTTGTCTTTTTATAGCAGTAATAACTTCTGGCCAACGCATCTCGGCAGCTGAAAAAGTGCAGAAGAATGTTGGAGTTCCCAGCTGTCTGACCATGGCAAACAAATCCTTTGTTGTCTTTTCCCAATAAGCTGGAGTTCCTCTTAACGGCTGCATAAATCTAGTTGCATCTTTATTTCTCACCAGCCTCTCAACCTCTTGTTTATTTTGCAACATCCCAGATGTTATCTGTCGGCCATCTTTAGTCTGAGTTTTACCTTTCCGTAACTGTACTGTCATGCTGGATTTTGCCAGGTGTATCTCAGTCACAAACTGTGCAAAGAAAAGATAATTTGTGTCTCTGGCAAAACGATCATCAACATTAAAAAGTCTGGACTTGAAATAAGTGCTCGGTGTGACTTTAATACATCTCTGTTCATCCAGAGTGTTCTGACCTGTAGGGAACTGAACAGGAAAAGCC
>NW_013955532.1:5691-6819 GCF_001266775.1 Austrofundulus limnaeus
CCATTAACGAGCCCTTGCTGAACATTTAAATTCCGAGTCAACATAACCCGTGCTCCTTCAGCCACGTTCAGAGTGTCAGGCAAATCACCTCGTCTTCCTGCCAAAGGTCGGTTCTGTCGAGACATTCTGCCAGTCTGAGGGTCCTTCTGGAAATCATCTGCATCAATCTTAATAATATTAGAATGAAACTTTTCCAGTGTGGCTGTGTTATGTTCATTTACTTGCTTGTTGGTTGCAAAAATGTGCAGGACATCAGTGGGACAAAGTTCTGGTTCTGTGACGGTGCGTGACAACAGATCTCTGTCAGCCTGAGAAAGCTCATCTCTCCTTTCTTTCACACGGATCCTGTTCAGCATCTCTGCGAAGGCAACATCATCTTTCTGACGCATAATCTCAGTGAGCGTGATCATGTGAAAATGTTCATGCCAGAGGTCAATATCTGCTGGGTCGAACACGCAGAGAGGTTTGGAATGTCTCACTGGTGGCAGCTGATAAAAGTCTCCAACAGCTAAAACTGACATTCCACCGAATGGTCTGTGACTGCCCTTAATCTGTTTAAGACGTGCATCAACATAAGCAAAAAGAGGCTTTGAAACCATGGAGATCTCATCAATAACCAGGATTTCTGCGTTAATAAGTTCACTCCTTACTTCATCCAGCTGGTTCCCAAGTCCCTGAATTGGTGGTTTCAGACTTCTGGGCAATTTGAGGAGAGAGTGCAGTGTTGTTCCAGAAATGTTGAAGGCTGCAGTTCCAGTGAAAGAAGTCAGCAGAACAGTTGGATTTGATATATCAGCCTCTTCTGCATTTGTAGGCAGCCTACTGAGTATCTTAGATGCTTCTGAGTAAATACATTTAATCAGATGGGACTTTCCTGTTCCTGCACCTCCGTTGATGTAAAAGAAAAATGGATCTGGGTTTAGGCCACACACACGTTTCAGGCACCAGTCTCTGATAGCATAGAACACACAGGCCTGCTTCTGGTTTAGGTTCTGATACATCGTACGTAACACAGAAGGATCAGTGGAAGGTGGTTCTCTGACGGCTCTGACTTCTGCGAAAACTTCTGTGTTGTAATCTGGCACGTTTTCTTGTTCATTTGGATCATCTGCTTCTCTTGTCTCCACT
>NW_013955532.1:7819-8331 GCF_001266775.1 Austrofundulus limnaeus
TTTTAAAAACAGCTACACAAAGTCCTGACATGATCAGTAAGGCATACTTTACTTCTGAGGACAAACAGTTCAGACCTTCTGCAAGGCTTGGACTTCCTCCAAATGTCCCATCATGTGAGAGAAGAGGCATTTTCACCTTATAACGACTTCTGCGAGCTGTAACTTCTTTTGGTAACTCATCAAAGGCTAAATGAATACTTGCTGGAAACCNGTTCTCATGACACCAGAATGGAGGCTTCTCTGTGGCTGAGAAATAAAAACAAGGTCAAGCAGTGTGTTCTTGTCTGTGGTGGCAGCAGTGATCAGCTGTGAAAATCCTCGAGACTGAAACAGCTCCAGGATGGGCTTCCTTCCACCTAACAACAGGTTCTCATTAAAATCTCCACACACAATGACTGGATGGCAGTCCATCACGTCGAGCGCATCTAAAAGGCTTACCACATTTTCCAAGAACGGTCTCAGACTGTAGTCTGGAGGTCTGTACACGACTGCTATGAGGGCAGGGAATGGAG
>NW_013955532.1:9331-10192 GCF_001266775.1 Austrofundulus limnaeus
GATATTAAGTGCACATCTGAAATTATGCGCCCTTCTGAAACGTTCATTGTTGTTGTAGTTCTTACTCATTATCTGTCTCATTGTTTCTCGGTGTCTGAGCCTGAATTCCTTATTTTTATAGCGCTGGACAATATACGATCTTTGTCTCTGTCGATATGATTCACTGTCTCTATAATTATTAATAACATACTGTTTTTGCCTTTGTTTATAAACTTCATTGTCCCTGTAATGTTGAACAACATATGCTTTTTGCCTTTTTTTAAAGTGTTCATTCTCTCTGTAACTTTGAACAACATATGCTTTTTGCCTTTTTTTAAACTTTTCATTCTGACTGTAATTTTCAACAACATATGCTTTTTGTCTTTTTTTAAAGTTTTCATTCTCTCTGTAACTTCGAACAACATATGCTTTTTGCCTCAGCCTGTACAGTTCATTTTTTCTATAACGATTTACAACATACAATTTTTGCTTCTGTTGATATAATTCACTCCGTTTGTAATGGTTTGTAACAAACAATATTTTTTTCTGACGGTAAGATTCATTCTGCTTATATTTTTGAGAAACATACATTTTCATGCAATCTTTTTTTATTTGTCTATAGGCATCCTTTTCTCTGTAAGACTTCCTATTGTGAAGAATCCTCCTCTGTCTGACATCTGGGTTGTTCTGATATGTACTTGTTGCATAAGTCTTTTTCTTTGTTTTAAATGCTTCATCTAAAGTATACAGCTGCCTTTCTTTTTGTTTTTGATTTTCTTTTCTCTGTAATGGTTTCTGTGTTACTCTTAACCTTCTCTTCATTTTTCTCCTCTCCTTTTTACTTTGTTTTGACAGTTTATCTGAGATTTCTTGGGTTACAGG
>NW_013955532.1:11192-11999 GCF_001266775.1 Austrofundulus limnaeus
CCTCTTGTCTGTCTGTTCCCTCCTGTCTGTCTGTCCACTCTGTCTGTCTGTCTGTCCACTCTGTCTGTCTGTCTGTCCACTCTGTCTGTCTGTCTGTCCACTCTGTCTGTTTGTCCACTCTGTCTGTCTGTTTGTCCACTCTGTCTGTCTGTTTGTCCACTCTGTCTGTCTGTCCCCTCTGTCTGTAATCCTGACTTATCCACCGCAACAAATGTCAGTTTTATTTATTTATTACAGGTAATGAAAATGAATTGTATGAACAGACAACTTCAATCCCCAAAAACAATTCAAGGACTTTCAAGGACAAGTGTAAGTTTTGGCTGTTTTNAAAAACCAAGATTACCAAAACTACACAAGTATTACAGTGTAGTAAACTGTACAATAGTTATATGCAAAGTATATACCTTTTTAAGATGTTAACTGGAGTTTGCAATGTCAGATATATGATCAAATAGGTAATTAAGTGTGTAAATAAATCACTAGCTCTTAACACAATGTAAAACTCTTAGGATGTTGAGCTCAGTTAAGAGTTTAGATCAAATAAATATAATTTCACACTTCAGTCAGTTTATACTGATACTATGCAAAGTATCTGAAAAACAGTATAACTGTGTTCTACAAGATGTCTGACAGGAAACAATCACAAGAGGTCAGGTGTTTTTATTTCAATATTAACAGCAAACTTGAATACTGAAACAAGACTGAAGACTATAAAATCAGGACAGTAATTTTCAGTTCTGATAATCAGGACAGTAATTTTCAGTTCTGATAATCAGGACAGTAATTTTCAGTTCTGATAATCAGGAC
>NW_013955533.1:0-3424 GCF_001266775.1 Austrofundulus limnaeus
AAACTGTCCTCTTAATGAAACTCTACAGATGATAAAACACAAGTGTTTTATCGAAGTGTTATCGTTGAAGTGTTAACACTCGTTCACACAGGAAGTGTCACTCACACCCAGTCACACTTTGACCACAGCTTCACTTTATAAAAGAGCTCAATGAACCTGCAGCACCAACCTGATGAGGGGTTTGAAGAGGAACAGCAGAGTCTTAATGAACATGGTTGGATGGACGATGTATAAAGCCTTGATGTTCTTCTTGTACCTGAAACACAAGAGTCAAACTCTGAACACATACACTGCTTTTAAACACATGGAACAACAGTTTATTCTTCACCATGTGTCGGTGACAACATGCTTCTGCTAACACGCTAACAGCTAACTAACAAGCTAACATGAACAGACTTGTGTCCCAGCAGTCCTCAGACCCAAGGAGACAAAGACGTGTGAACCAGACTGTCAGCAGTTAGCTGTTAGCGTTAGCTTCTGCTAATTCTGTTTGTTTAACAGCTTAGTGTTAGCTCAGTGATGGACATGGTTCTGCTAATCTGCTAACAGCTAATGGTAGAAATTATTTTTCATTTAGCCTATTAGCTTTTTCATTAACTTTGAAAACCATTAGTTGACCTATTAGCTTTCACTAAATTATGTTTTACCAACATGAAGTCTGCTAACAGCTAACTATCAAGCTAACATGAACAGGTTCATGTCCCAACATGGTGCAGGCTGACAGACAGTCATCTTAGCAGTTAGCTGTAAGTGTTAGCTTCTGTTCATTCTTACATGTTGAGCTTGACCTCATTTTACTACATGTTTAGCACGCTGAAAGCTTAGCTTAGGTTAGCATGATGAAAGCTTAGCTTAAGTTAGCATGATAAAAGGTTAGTTTAGGTTATCATGATGAAAGCTTAGCTTAGGTTAGCATGATGAAAGCTTAGCTTAGGTTAGCGTGATGAAAGCTTAGCTTAGGTTAGCATGATGAAAGCTTAGCTTAGGTTAGCATGTTGAAAGGTTAGCTTAGGTTAGCATGATGAAAGCTTAGCTTAAGTTAGCATGATGAAAGGGTAGCATGATGAAAGGTTAGCTTAAGTTAGCATGATGAAAGTTTAGTTTAGGTTAGCATGATGAAAGGTTAGCTTAGGATAGCATGATGAAAAGTTAGCTTAGGTTAGTATGATGAAAGGTTAGCTTAGGATAGCATGATGAAAGGTTAGCTTAGGTTAGCATGATGAAAGGTTAGCTTAGGATAGCATGATGAAAGGTTAGCTTAGGTTAGCATGATGAAAGATTAGCTTAGGTTAGCATGATGAAAGGTTAGCTTAGGATAGCATGATGAAAGGTTAGTTTAGGTTATCATGATGAAAGGTTAGCTTAGGTTAGCATGATGAAAGCTTAGCTTAAGTTAGCATGATAAAAGGATATGTTACGTTAGCATGATGAAAGCTTAGCTTAGGTTAGCATGATGAAAGGTTAGCTTAGGATAGCATGATGAAAGGTTAGCTTAAGTTAGCATGATGAAAGGTTAGCTTAGGTTAGAATGATGAAAGGTTAGCTTAGGTTATGATGAAAGGTTAGCTTAGGTTAGCATGATGAAAGCTTAGCTTAAGTTAGCATGATAAAAGGTTAGTTTAGGTTAGCATGATGAAAGCTTAGCATAGGTTAGCTTGATGAAAGGTTAGGTAAGGTTAGCATGATGAAAGGTTAGTTTAGGTTAGCATGATAAAAGGTTAGTTTAGGTTAGCATGATGAAAGCTTAGCTTAGGTTTGCATGACGAAAGGTTAGGTAAGGTTAGCATGATGAAAGGTTAGTTCAGGTTAGCATGACGAAAGCTTAGCTTAGGTTAGCATGATGAAAGGTTAGCTTAGGACAGCACGATGAATGGTTAGTTTAGGTTAGCATGATGAAAGGTTAGTTTAGGTTATCATGATGAAAGCTTAGCTTAGGTTAGCATGATGAAAGATTAGCTTAGGTTAGCATGATAAAAGGTTAGCTTACGATAGCATGATGAAAGATTAGTTTAGGTTATCATGATGAAAGGTTAGCTTAGGTTAGCATGATGAAAGGTTAGTTTAGGTTATTATGATGAAAGGTTAGCTTAGGTTAGCATGATGAAAGGTTAGCTTAAGTTAGCATGATAAAAGGTTAGTTTATGTTAGCATGATGAAAGCTTAGCTTAGATTGGCATGATGAAAGGTTAGCTTAGGATAGCATGATGAAAGGTTAGCTTAGGTTAGCATGATGAAAGGTTAGCGTAGGTTAGCATGATGAAAGGTTAGCTTAGGTTATGATGAAAGTTAGCTTAGGTTAGCATGATGAAAGCTTAGCTTAGGTTAGCATGATGAAAGCTTAGCTTAAGTTAGCATGATAAAAGGTTAGTTTAGGTTAGCATGATGAAAGCTTAGCTTAGGTTAGCATGATGAAAGGTTAGGTAAGGTTAGGATGATGAAAGGTTAGTTTAGGTTAGCATGACGAAAGCTTAGCTTAGGTTAGCATGATGAAAAGTTAGCTTAGGATAGCACGATGAAAGGTTAGTTTAGGTTAGCATTATGAATGGTTAGCTTAGATTAGCATGATGAATGGTTAGCTTAGGATAGCACGATGAAAGGTTAGTTTAGGTTAGCATGATGAATGGTTAGTTTAGGTTAGCATGATGAAAGGTTAGTTTAGGTTATCGTGATGAAAGCTTAGCTTAGGTTAGCATGATGAAAGATTAGCTTAGGTTAGCGATGAAAGGTTCGTTTAAGTTATCATGATGAAAGGTTAGCTTAGGTTAGCATGATGAAAGCTTAGCTTAAGTTAGCATGATAAAAGGTTAGTTTAGGTTTGCATGATGAAAGGTTAGCTTAGGTTAGCATGATGAAAGGTTAGCTTAAGATAGCATGATGAAAGGTTAGCTTAGGTTAGCATGATGAAAGGTTAGCTTAGGTTAGCATGATGAAAGGTTAGCTTAGGTTAGCATGATGAAAGGTTAGCTTAAATTAGCATGATGAAAGGTTAGCTTAGGTTAGCATGATGAAAGCTTAGCTTAGGTTAGCATGATGAAAGGTTAGCTTAGCATGATGAAAGCTAACTGTCTGATTAGCTGTGCACAGCACTGGTTCTGACCCAGGCTGGTTGGTGGTCCTCCATGAGTACCTGAAGCAGGACTCAGGTCTGGTTCATGAGGACCTGAAGCAGGACTCAGGTCTGGTCCATGTGGACCTGAAGCAGGACTCAGGTCTGGTCCAGGAGGACCTGGAGCAGGACTCAGGTCTAGTCCAGGAGGACCTGAAGCAGGACTCAGGACTCAGGTCTGGTCCATGAGGACCTGAAGCAGGACTCAGGTCTGGTCCAGGAGGACCTGAAGCAGGACTCAGGTCTGGTCCAGGAGGACCTGGAGCAGGACTCAGGTCTAGTCCAGGAGGACCTGAAGCAGGACTCAGGACTCAGGTC
>NW_013955533.1:4424-6090 GCF_001266775.1 Austrofundulus limnaeus
AGGTCTGGTCCATGAGGACCTGAAGCAGGACTCAGGTCTGGTCCAGGAGGACCTGAAGCAGGACTCAGGTCTGGTCCAGGAGGACGTGGCGTCTCACACACTTACTTCCTGTCAAACTCTCTGTAGGCGTCTCGCAGCCAGCCCAGAGAAGGTTTGTTCTCACTGGTCAGCCCGTGGTGGAAGTAGATCAGGGTGTAGTCACTCTCTACGTACTGGTCCAGAGTTCCTTTCAGGTACCTGCAGAGGGTCCAGACAGGTGGGCTTACACAGGTCAGGTCAGCAGGTCCTCTCCAGAACCCAGGGTGGTCTGACTTACATGAGCAGCTTGTGGTGGTCCAGCTGGTGCTGAGGGGGCATCCTGCAGGCGTTGAACACGATCACCTTCCTGCCGAAGTTATCGTCCCCTGCAGACAGGACCCTCAGGTCACACACTGACCACCAGGACAACAGAACACTACCAGTTCTACCACTGACCACCAAGACAACAGAACACTACCATTTCTACCACTGACACCAGGAACACAGAACACTACCAGTTCTACCACTGACACCAGGACAACAGACCACTACCGGTTCTACCACTGACCACCAGGACAACAGAACACTACTGGTTCTACCACTGACACCAGGAACACAGAACACTACCAGTTCTACCACTGACACCAAGACAACAGACCACTACCGGTTCTACCACTGACCACCAGGACAACAGAACACTACTGGTTCTACCACTGACCACCAGGACAACAGAACACTACTGGTTCTACCACTGACACCAGGACAACAGAACACTACCAGTTCTACCACTGACACCAGGACAACTGAACACTACCAGTTCTACCACTGACACCAGGACAACTGAACACTACCAGTTCTACCACTGACACCAGGACAACTGAACACTACCAGTTCTACCACTGACACCAGGACAACTGAACACTACCAGTTCTACCACTGACACCAGGACAACAGAACACTACCGGTTCTACCACTGACACCAGGACAACTGAACACTACCGGTTTTACCACTGACACCAGGACAACAGAACACTACCGGTTCTACCACTGACACCAGGAACACAGAACACTACCAGTTCTACCACTGACACCAGGACAACAGAACACTACCAGTTCTACCACTGACACCAGGAACACAGAACACTACCAGTTCTACCACTGACCTGCCACTTCAATGATCTGATGCCTCGCGATGTCGTAGAAAGGGTGGTCCCAGGGCAGGTGGGGCGAACCGGCCACAAAGTCCTGGGACACGTCGGTCTCTGAAACACATGTGCAGACAGGGGGTCAGGACTTCACAGGTCCTCCATGAGGACTAAAGACAGGAAGTGGACACTCCTACCTGACTTACTGAGTCCAGACTCATCTGGAGGCCACTGCTGGTCCTCTATGGTGGACAGCTTCAGCTGTCCTAACTGTGCAGTGGCAGGGTCCTCCCCCAGGTCCACCAGGAGGTCTGAAGACATGTCCCACACTGCCTCACACAGACACACACAGAGACAGAGACACAGAGTTTAGTTCAGGGGGTCTACAGACTGTGGTGGTCTGAATGAAATCCCACAGAGACGATCAGAACTGGTCTGTGTGAAGCCATGCGATGAAGGTACAGATGAGTGAGGATGATGAGGAAGAATGTGTGACCTAACAG
>NW_013955534.1:0-915 GCF_001266775.1 Austrofundulus limnaeus
TGACAAGACCGCACCAAGTCCATTGGTAGAGGCATCCACCGACAACAAGAAGGGGGCACTAAAGTCTGGGTGGGCCAGCACAACTTGGTCCAACAAGGCTTGCTTTAGTTGACAGAAAGCTTGCCTACAATCTTCAGTCCAATCATCTGCACTGAGCTGTTTGCGAACCGGACGACGTTTCCTTCCAGTTCCCCGAGGACCTTTAGAGCCTGAGGTTATCCGAAACAGTGGTTTGGCTATTGCAGAACAACCTTCTATAAACTGCTGGTAGTAGACTACCATACCAAGGAACGAGCGGATCTTTTTCTGAGAGGGAACCTTTGTGCCATCCTCCATGAGGTCAGACTCAGTTAGTGAAGTTATGGCGGTCACCTTGTCTGGATCGGACTTGATCCCATCAGCGCTGATGAAATGACCGAGAAACTTCACTGATCTCCTTAAAAAATGGCATTTCTTTGGAGCAAGCTTGAGGTTATGAACCTGCAGTCTCTGGAAGACCATCTCCAGGCGCTCGAGTGCTAGGTCTTCAGTTGGAGCAAATACTAGAACATCATCTAGATAGCAAAGCAAACTCATAAAATTTTGGTCTCCGAAGATGTTCAACATCATTCTCATGAACGTGGCTGGGCTGTTACATAGTCCTTGAGGCATGCGATTGTACTCATACAATCCGAATGGCGATGAAAAGGCAGTGTACTTTCTGTCAGCCTCTTGGACTTCCACGTTGTAATAACCAGAGGTCAGATCCATGGTTGAGAAAAAGGCATTGCCCCCCAAGGCTGCTAGTGCATCGGCTGGATGGGGAAGCGGGTGGGCATCCTTGATGGTACGTGCATTGAGCCAGCGGAAATCATTACAGATCCTCAGGTCACCTGTCTTTTTCAAAACAATCACCAAAGGTGAAGCAAACTCGCT
>NW_013955534.1:1915-3129 GCF_001266775.1 Austrofundulus limnaeus
GTATGGGTATATGTCCCATCTCTCTCTCCTCATAGACACTTTGACATATAGACTCCATGTCATCTTCAACATTTGCACTGGGGGGATCATATTTAGGCCCTACACTTGCCCCCTCCACATGCAGGCCATCTAGTTTCCCTGTGACTGCACCTTCAACTCAGTACTCCTGGGTTTCTTGGTACCAGCTCCAGGACAATTAACACGTGTGTGGTCAGGTGCAAAACAGTTAAAGCACAGATGGTTGGTCCTGCAGTGATACTGAGTAGTGTGTCCCTCATCACCACACACAGTGCAGGGTACCACAGGCTTTATCCTTGTTGGCTGATCCCTCTGTGTGTGCACATTAAACTTACTTTGCAGTTTGTACTGTTGTGGCTGTTGCTCCAGAACACGTTCAAGCAGAGCAATGACCCGGTCCAGCCGATCTGGAGTGTTCTCAGCCAACTGTCCATCAGACGGTAAAACAGCAGCAGCTGAAGGTAAAACTTTGTTGGAGGGTGTCACACTCTGCAGAGGGGAGACAACTTCCTGTTGCTGAGAAAACAGAGTAGAGGTCAGTCTGTGCTTGGGCAACTGCCTGCGATCCCTGCAATATGCAACAAGCCTCTCGTGAATATCAGCAACTGTCCATTCACTCATCTGCTTACACTTGAATATGAGTGACAGTTCAGGATCAGGACAGTTCTGGATAAACATGGCAGCCAAATCACGTGACAGATAGTCAAATGTCTTATTTTGTCTCTTTAAAGAGTCCTCTGTCACTTCAAGAGCTCTGTTAAGTCTCAGCCAGTAGTCAAAGGGGTGTTCATCAGAGTGAGGCAAAGTGGCATAAAAGTCCGCTAAGGGCAAACTAGAAGACACTGAGTCACTGAAATGTTCTTTCAATATCTCAAAAATGGGCTCAGGTCCATTAGTCAGAGTCAAAACTGGTTTACTGCGTATGCCCACTTTAACCACTTCACGTGCTCTCCCCACCAGCTTAGACAGCACTTCCTCAGCTTGTTCAGCTATTGGGATGCCCTTCTTTTTTAAGTAGGACAGCATTAAAACTTCCCACTCATAAACTGAAAATGAATCATGGTCCCCTTTAAAGCTCACAGGTTCTTTCACGTCAGGGCGAACAACAACATTTAACATTGCAGGCTCATTAGCTGTAGCCCCGACTAAACTAGGGCCCACTGCATTACCAAGACGTGTCTCAATGCAGGATGCAA
>NW_013955534.1:4129-4458 GCF_001266775.1 Austrofundulus limnaeus
GCTCTGGTCCTGAAGGTTACAATTCAGTTTCAGTCTGTTTACTACATACCTCAACAGGTTACTGCCAACAATCAGTTCGTCGCTCTGGCTCTCAACAACCAGCGTTGGGACAACAACTTTGCTGCCATAAATTTCCATCTCGAGGTCACACATGCCAGCAGGTAAAGTTTTTGACCCTCCACATCCAATCAATATTGTGTCAGTTGGCTCAAGGGTGGGGTCCTTTAAAACAGCATGCTGTAACAACTGGGGCATTACACTAGAGCTCAGGGTGCATGCCATTGAGCCACTGTCTAACAAAGCTCTTACTGTAACCTTCCCTCCCAGTG